>NW_019396233.1:48504-50809 GCF_000591075.1 Eurytemora carolleeae | reverse complement strand
ACGAATGTTAGGGATTGATACGTAGAAGGGGGGCATGATTTTGCCCTTAGAGCTGAGATAGGGGAGTGTTGAACATGTCCATAGTCCAACTTTTAGGCCTGCTCATAAAAAAACCTCTAACTTTTTTCTTAGCCCTATAGCGTAAAATTTTATTAACCATTTC
Organism: Eurytemora carolleeae; assembly: GCF_000591075.1. NCBI lineage: Eukaryota > Metazoa > Arthropoda > Copepoda > Calanoida > Temoridae > Eurytemora > Eurytemora carolleeae. The sequence goes on along the minus strand of NW_019396233.1, from coordinate 50,646 downwards.
TGATTTTTTAAACACCAACCTGCCGTTTGACCATTCTCCACCCTTCCCTTTATCAAACAATTTTTTTTTTGCAAAATTTGTTCACAACTGTGATGTTTGAAAAAGTGAAGAAGTTTTAGCGTTCTAATGTAAGCCATTTTTAAGTTAATCAGAATAAACCACAGGGGGGGGAAACCCCCCCCCCATAAATGATAGGGTTAAATCTTTGAAATTATAAATTTTGAGTATTAAATCTAGCAGGGTTTATTTGCACAGCATACTACAACAGGTTGCAAAAATGTGAGTGCTATAGTATTAGAGGTTGAGCACAGCATAGGTCTACTACAACAGGTTGCAAAAATGTTAGAGGTTGAGGCAACTGTTTAACGTTCCTTTAGGAATGATCTTGCACCAGTAACATTATGCATAGTAACATTTAGTTCAGTTGTCAGTCCGTCCAAATTTTTAACATGTGTATTTACAACACTTTTGATCAATTGAACCAGTTTGTCTGACAGAAACTTTCAGTTTTTGGGAGTTCGCATTTTCTTGATTCTTTTCAGAAAGATTTAAGAAATTCTCAACCTGACAAACATTTCTTAACGATCAAATAATTTTTATTTGGTTGAATAAAAACAAAACTTTTTACTGAAGTTTTGGTTACATTGGTTCGAAAATAACAAAAGCATGATATAGTATTAAAATTTTTGAATCTATATATATATATATATATAATACTTTTCTTGTCTGGGTGTCTGTTCGTTTGTATCCAATAAACGTCAGAACGGCTGAACCGATTGGACCCATATTTTGTGGGACCTCATGTGACCCCAGGGAAGTTTTATGCATGATTGATTGGATTTGTAAAATTTTGAAAATTCACGAAAAAAAACCGTGAAATGTTTGTTTGTTTTTGTTTTACAATGTTTACAAAGAATTGAATCAATTGAACAAACAATTGAAATAGAAGATGGGTACGAAGCGCCCTAAAACCTTAGTATATTTAAATAGATCAAAAAAAAGTTCAAAATACAAATTAATTTTGTTTTCAAAATCTTAAAACATTTTTACCTGTCTGTATCAAAATAATAGCTGCTATTCTTATAATCACATTCAGTTGATACTCTATAGTTGGGCGTGTAAGCTAAAACAAAATTGAAAAAAAAATTTTGAGGAAATATATTATACTATTTTTCTATTTTCTTCATTGTTAAAATTCATAAAAGTTTAAAACAAATATAATAAGAAATATTTTATCAACAATCGCAATATTTTATTCACCCGAAGGATCCAAGCCACAATTCCCTAAGTATTTCATCTTAGCAACATTTTTCTGATAAACTTTTAATTCTTTTGGTTCTTAGCTTAACCCTGAAAATCTGGTCACGTTGGGGACTCAATCAGACTTGACTTAAGTGTTTTTATAAGTTAGATTACAAATATTTTGCAGCATTCTTTCCCATAAATGTCTAAAAATGTTCAGAAAAAAAAATTATGAAGCTCAATAGCTTTATTTCATGCCATTAAACACCTAGATTTTTAAATATGGAAAATAACCTTCAACAATTCTAATATATTCAGATTAATAATATTGCAAGGAGAAAGAAGTGGTTTAAACGAAAATATAAAGAGAATATGGCTCGGAGGAAGATTTGTTGTGGCTTGCCGTGAGGCCCCCATTCCCCCCTCTGCAACCCACCTGTGAATCCAAAAGTTACTACGGCAAGCCCTCCTGCAGCAGATACAAGCCACAACCAGACAAATATTTTCTTTTGAAATTTACCAAATTGTCCAATGTAAGCAAGAACCTAAAGAAAATAATGTTTTCGAAAATAACGCCATATTTTAAAACACAAAAATAAGGATATGATTGACAAAAGCCAAAAAGTTTATTTATTTATTTACATTATTCAAACCTTTTCATACAGTACCATTAATATATTTATTGAAACCATGTCATACGGTCCCTTTAATAAATTTATTCAAACCTTGTCATACAGTCCCTTTAATATATTTATTAAAACCATGTCATACAGTCCTTTTAATATATTTATTCAAACCTTGTCATACAGTCCCTTTAATATATTTATTGAAACCATGTCATACAGTCCCTTTAATATATTTATTGAAACCATGTCATACAGTCCCTTTAATATATTTATT
>NW_019396233.1:14316-48252 GCF_000591075.1 Eurytemora carolleeae | reverse complement strand
CCCCCCCTCCGGAAGTTTAAAGGTAGAGTAATGATTTTTCCTTAATCTAAATTATGACCATTGCAATTACATTTGTATAATTTATTGAAATACTTCATTTAAAATTCAAATCTAGATTTGTTCATACTCTATTTAATGTTCCAGACTCTATTTAAGGTTCCAGACTCTATTTTCGAAATACGTGTTTTATTAACAATACTTGCAGCGAGCTCATTTTTTGGTTGATAGCTCATGCATGACACAATATATATGCTTAGTTGTTTATATACAGGGTTATCCACAAAGGATGAGACTGTAAAGACGACTTGAAACTCTTAATATATGACGATCTTGAGGTATGAAAGAGTCTTCTGCCTTGAGCATAGTTTTTGATTTGGCTAAGAAAAGAACACGTTTACAAATGCAGGAATCATGAACAAACAGATACAGATCAATTATGAACAAACAGACAGAGATCAATCATGTAAATTTCGTACATTCAGGGGCGTATTCAGGGGGGGGGCTATGGGGGCTAAGCCCCCCTGGACCCGTGAAATCTATAGATTTCAGGTGGTTTTCAGGCACTAACGGGTGCTGAGAGCCTGAGCCCCCCTGGAAAGAAAAAAAAAATTAAGCCCCTCTGGACAAATTCCTAAATACGCCCCTTCGTACAGTGTACAGTGTTTACATGTTCAGTCTTCTTCGAGGTCTCATAGTTCGTGGGTTAACCCTGTACAAAAGTATAATCAGCTGAACCGAATTTTAATGAATTTGAGCTAGACGCTTAACTACCAAACGCCAGTTTAAATTACCCATTCGAAGTTAAATATTCATGATGAGTTGAACTCCAATTCATTAAATTCGGGCCCAGGCCTATGTATAAAAATACAATTTCTACTTGCCCCGAATAAGATGGAAGATCGCGAGATTGAGAATATACTAATATATATATATATCACACTTTTTATTGATTATGTTTATTTAGCAGCATCAAAATATGGGTCACATTTATTTCATACATTCAAATTAATTTTAACATAAATTCACATCAAACTAATTGAGATTAAAATAAAAAAAATTGAATCTTTTGTTTTGTTTTGATGACACAGCACAATGCATATTAAATTAAATGAAGCATAAAACCAAAACTAAACCATTGTTATGACACAGTCCCTGATCCCTCCCATTTTAATTGTTTATTTTGTTTACCCCCCCCCCCTCTATTCCCCCTCCAGCCCTTCCCCTTGCTCCCCCTCCCTTACTGTTCACTGAACTATGCGCATGTGCTTTCACCTGAAGCGCTCAAAACAAACTGTGGACTGTGCGCATGCTCACAATTAAATTATTTAAAAATAATCCGCTCAGAAAAATTTGACTAAAATAAATAGTGATGATAATATATATACAATATTGCTTGAGACATGATAGGTTTGGGGTGAACAAAGTAAAATCTTATACAGCCATAACTCAGGACCTGACCCCCCTGGTACATCAGCGATTTAAAGTTTATAAAGGGACTGTGAGTGTAATTTTAAGTGACCCTCCATGCAAAAAGAGTAATCCTCGATTTACAACTATACACCTAAAGCATGTGCGTGTTCGTCGAGTACAGAGATATATGTGTGTAAACTTATCGAAACTCTTTACTAATCCCTGTATCTTTGCCACCTGATAGTGTAAACTTTTCATAATAAGACTTATATTGTAACAGATCTAGCAGAATTTATATTTTGAAATAAAATTCTGAATTTAAAAAAAAAATTTCTATAACATCATATTACAGGTAAAAAGTTTTTAATTTTGACGAATCTCCAACTATCGTTCTGTTCTTTATTTCTTTTATAACTTCTTAATCCTTCCTTAGAGAGCAAAGATTCAATAAGATGAACTCTACACCTCAACATTTTTCAACTCTTCCTAAAATAAGATATAATATATAATAGTCCAGTACTTTAATTGAACCAGAGCACGCCTCACCGGTGTTGGACATTTGAATATCCGAGCTTGGCCAACCTGTACAGTCCTACTTTGGACTGTACCGCCATTTTCCAATAACCAAATTGGCAGAAGATTGTGAGAGTTTACAGTGGTGTGTTTTTACCAAAGAAAATAGAATATATATTAGAGGGGAATTAACTAGAAAAAAGTGTAAAACGGCCATTTTGTTCTACTGTTTCCATACTGCAGGTATACTTCACATATTTGTGCTATATAACCTTTTGGGCCCTGGAACATCATTTTATAGAAAGTTTTCTTGAATTTTATTTTATTTTCTGTAAATCAATTCTCTGTAAGGTTTTTGAAACTGTTGTTTGATTTACAACCAACTACCGCACAATATCGTAACATTTTTCTGAAATTTTTTTCACAAAAGTTGAACGTTTATAAAATGACAAATTTTCAAATGGGAAAATTATTTTGGAATCAGAATCTTCAATTCCAAAATTTTCTTCAACTAAATGTTTTGAAAATAAAATCTAAAATTAATATTAAAAGAAAACCAAATTAATATGAAATAGGCTGGTTTCATAATTGAGAAGTTGACCAATGATCATTTCACATAGACTCTATGCCTTTCACTTTACAAACAATGATTTTTCGTTATAACTATAAATCAAATGATGTTTTTATTCACCTAATTCATTTTATAAAGTTTATTTAACATCTTTAAAAAATTAGAAATTGAAATGGATAGTCTAGGGAGCATACTGTATTAATGTACTCTACTGCATATAATTTGTGAACATTTACATGATTTGTACACTTTGAACTCCCTTTCAGGCTGAAAGGGACTGAAAAAAATCATACCAAGAGATTGTCTAAATTCCACTCTAATATATATTCTATTCTCTATGGTTTTTACATAAAAGGTGCATTCTGGTTCTTATTATTATTAAAAAATAGAATTATTACCTTGTACATAGAGAAAGGGGATATGCAGGTACACTGGCAAAGACCACGAGAGGTATTTTTACCAATTCTAACAATATCTTTCATCAGTTCATGTTTAAATAAGAAAATTTATCAAAGACGTCTCCATAATTGACATAATTGGGAAAAGTGAGAAATTTTACATAACTTATTTCTTTTGTTGGTCCACGGGTTCACAAATGATTAAAGCAGAAAGGAAAGAGCAGGTATACAAACACCTCTTGTTATTGTATAATGTATAACCATAAGAAAATTGATTTTTATGCATTTGTAGTCTAGTAGTTTTTAAATTATGTGACAGCTACAATTGAAAAATTAAAATATGATTAGTTTCTCTCTGAAAGATGAAGAAACATTTGACTCTATCCTAACAAGCAATTTACTCAATGAAGGAAAAATACCTAAAGGTCTGAAAATAATTTTTTATTTCTACCTAGCAGCATCCTCAATGGTTTCTGGTAATGGTTCTCCCAGGGTTTCTGGGAACAGCAAAGCCATCATTCCAGCAATAGTAGCAAAACACCTAATTGTGAATTTCTGGGCTGTGTTATTTGAGCTGTGATGTAAATTTTTGTTCCATATTATTATAATATTGGATTCAAATCTGAATGCATAAGAAGGTTTCGTATTAACCCTATTCCCGCTGGGGGGGGTCAATTTGACCCCCCCCCCTGTAGTTTTTTTTACATAACTCAAAAAGTATTGGTCTGAGGCTGTTGAAATTTTCTGACTTTTCTTACATACCCAAAGCCCTCCCTTTAGGCCTAAAACCGGGCTTTAATACTAACTGCCTGAGTCCTCAGGCACACTGCCTGAATGACTGCTTTTTCCTGTAACAAACTAAATCTTTGTTTTGACCCACTTCCACTTGTCAGATTTTCGTATGTTATGAAAAACTTCTGAACCCGAAACATTGTTGTTTACACAATTTTTGACACTACAATATCTCATTGTTGAAAAATATTAAAAATAACTGTCCACACAATACCGTACAAATAGATGTACTTAGGATTAAACCCACTGTACTCTATGATACCAACTCAGTCATAAGGAAACATTTTTCGACAAAATTCACTGTACAGTATAAACCTAGCCAGGCAAAATTAGGAGATTTATGCCCGCCCCCTGGTATAACCATAGTAAACCAGTGAATAACAAAACTTTTATTATGTCAAATGTTGTCTTTTGCAAAATTAAATTATAATTTGTAATCCAAAGATATTGATGCAGGCTTCCTAAACTTATAAAAATTGCCTCAATGGCCCACCACGCTAAAATATTACTTTCAATCTAAAACTTTGTGATCCATTTGAGACTGTAAGTTTAGCTATCAATCTTATTTTTTCAGGAACAAATGTAGCCTGTTCAAAATTACCCTCGACCCCTAAAGTAAACCGAATTTTTGCCAAGGCTATGTTGGGTGTATGGTCATCTTCAACTAAAAAATGCATTTTCTTTTTACAAAAAAGAAAAATTATCCAAGGAAACTGAAATATGAAATATGTGTTTCAACTTTTGTACCCTCTCAACTAAAACCTACTGTAATTAATACCTCTACACCTTGGAGATTTGAACCTTCCAAGAATGCAATGATGATACAAGATACACCAGAAATGATCTAAAACAAAATTATCCAGAATAAATTTACAACTAAATACATCTTTTAAATTACCACAGGTATAACTTCAAAACAAAACATAAATAACATGGCAAAATATTTCTGAGTTTGGTGCAAATCTTAAGAATCCTAAAATCTTAGGGAATAATGATTAAAAACCTTAATTCTTAGATGTTTATCTGCCAATTTTTAAATTGCTGTAACTTTCTTATTGTTTGGAATTTTCCAATCTGTAAAAAAAATTAAGTAATCAAAATATGAAAGTTTTGCTTTATAACTGGATTTGCTTCTATTAACCCGCTTAACTAAAGAAAGGTGAAACTGCGTGTGAAACGTTTCATTAAAATACTGAATTTGTGTTTGCTGCATGTTGCGGATATTTTGTTATATTGCAAAATTTGTATATAGCAGCTGCTTAAATCTCTTTACAGATTGTAAAAAATCCAAAAAATGTCAGATAAATAGCTGTTTAAAAATTGTAAGAATTAAAAGGACACCCTGAAGATATTTGCTTAACCAACTTGACTTTTCCTGACATCTTTCTAACCTTAAATTTGACCTTTTTCTGACATTTATCTCAACTCTATCTTAAATATGTCTGATCTCTAGCTGACCTCTACCTTAACTCCATCTGACTTCTAAAGACAACTATTTGACCTCTAGCCATCTATTCCTTGTATATACCTGGCAGAATGAGAGTATAGGTCTTCTTCCCCAAATATCCATGAGAAATATACAAAATAAGTAACTTGGGATTTCAATCAGAACACTAAATTGACAAATAATAAAATCATTAAATAATATTTTTTTTGGCACCAAAATATTGATTTATCTATAAAACCAAAAATAAAATATGAATTTTCAGTTTTTTTTCTGGATGAGTGAAAAACCCTTGACTGCCATTATAATGAGAATTCATGAAACAAAATTATTTATTAAAAATTTAAGTTAACTTGGAAAATTTAATTAATCTTATCAGAAAACATGTTAAATAATTAAAAGGTCATTTTACCTTTATAAAACAAACTTACTTACAGTAATCAGTAAATGGCTATACTTGACCTGAGCAAGAAGTTTCCGTAAACATCTCCAGCAAAGGATGTTGTGGATGCTGATGTTAGTCCATAATAGCACATTGTAACACTAAACCACTAACAAATATTAAAATATTATTTTAGGGTTGTTTCGTTTTTCAAATGTGAAAGTTTTCAAAAACGATCGTTTTTGAAAACTTTCATTTTATGAAAATGATTTGCGTCCGTTTTTTTACACTTGTTTTTAACAAAAACGATCGTTTTTGAAAAAGAAATTTTTATTGACAATTGACCATTTTTAAAAACAAACTTTAAAAAACGATCATTTTATAACGAAACGATCGTTTAAAAAAAATGAAATGTTAACATCCTTAGTTGTAATACAACTTGAAGTTTGTCTTTAATCTTGTAAATAATTTGTGGCATTTATTTGTAAACCTAATTTTGGAAGTGTAATTTAGAGTTTATAATGTTAAAATAAACCCATTTGGCATTTCCAAAATGTGGAACATTTTTGTGCTGTCAATATTACCCGAGATATGAAGAACTTTGTTAGATTTTGTAAATTGAAATCTGAACAAAAGTTTTAGTAAAAGGAAATGAGTATTTGCAACAAACTCTGACTTTCTAATTTCTATAACTTGGCAACCCATTCTCCTAGACCTTTCATATTTCAAGCTATTAATTCTGTTAGATCTAATAGTCTTAGTTTGAAATATCAAAGGTTTACACCATCAGGTTGCAAAGCTATAGGGGTTAGAAAATTTGAGTTTGTTGCAAAAACTTAATTCCTTTGTAATATTTTTAAAGTGCCTGAATTTTGCAAAATTTGTTATACCTTGTTTCAAGTAGGTTGACATAATGTTTACTGCAAGTAATTTAAAAGTTCAAAGATTCCCTATAAGTTGTCTTTCTAGTGTCAGGTTTTGTGGCAGAAGACTTTACCCAGCCCCATTTGTTAGTTATGGAAGTTGTTTCATTTCTTATTTTACCTGAAAAAACATATTAAGACTTCTGGTGAGGATCAGTCTTGTACTAAAGAGATCTAGAATTGTCGTCTTCCTTGTTGTCTTTGTAGAAATAGGTTTATCATCCATTGGAGTTAAGTGCTAAATTAAATAATAAAAAAGATAAAATCTGGGGTAATTATTTTAAAAGAAATTTACTGAACCTTTAAAAGATGCTCTGGGCATTCTCTTCCATTTTCCTTTGCAACTCTCCTTTAACAGAATATTTAACACAATAGAATTTAATTGAAAAAAATTAGAATTTACTTCAACCATTTATGCTTAAAGGGACTGTTGGTGGGATTTTAAAGATTGCAAAGATTTAGCAATTTACGATGGTAGCCTTGAAAGTTTGTATGATCAATTATGAATTTGATTTTCATGTTGAAGTTTATAGGAATTATTAGAAATTTTCAAGTTTAACAACAAGGCCGGGTATCTTCCACATTTTTAATCAGATGAAGGTTTTAATGGTACAGTTGTAAATCAGGCATAGTCAATTTAGCATGGATGTCAGGGTGCCTTGAAATTACATTCACAGTCTCGTTCAGGACTTGTTTGTATTAAAAAGGGGGTTACAGGACTCCTAGGCTTTCAAAATTAAGTTTTGTAAAATGTCTTAAAATTAATTATAAATAATGCTAAAAAAAATTGTTTTCACCTGATGATTGATTTTGCCTGATCAAACTTATTATGCGCTACCAGCCATCTTACCGATTCAGGTACACACCAGTAAACTGCTAGAAGTACTAAAAGTACAATTGTAATGTACACATGACTGTCATCGTATCAATCAATAAATTAAAGACAACTTTGATTTCTACTAAGCTTTTAAACAGCATGGATACACATAAACAAGGACACTAAAAAAACTGTTTGTTAGAAATCGAATCTCGAATGGAAAAGTCGTCTTTGTTGTATTATTATAAACGCCTACCACTGAAACTTTTAAAAAGTAAAATCAATTTTAAATTTTTTTAACTTTTAGTTTAAATTGTTAATTTACAATTTGAATTTTATGAAATATTAGAAATTCAGCAATGACTGGAAGAACATAAGCATAGAAAAAATCATAAAAATCTTTAATATTTCAAATTTTCACAGTTAAAAAGTTACTTAAAATATTAAACTCCATCTTTAAATGAAATTGCTAGTTATTTTTGTTCTTACATGCTATTGGTAGGTATGCAACGATCTGAAGTATCTGCCACTCTCTGATCAAATAAGCTTCTATTCCAAAAACAGCTTCACCGACAGCAAATGGGATTACAAAGGCAATTCCCATCAGCATTGTAAACTTTAATAGAAAAATTTTGAAAGTTATTGGTTTTAAATTTAATTGTCATGGAATAATTGCACTTTTAAAATAGTCTAACTTTTCAAATTTTCAAAAAAGTTTAATATAACTTTTGTCTTGATGACAAACAAAAAAGGATGTCATAAAAACGGGCCCAAAATTACTGAACAAACAAATATTTTAAAAAAGTTATTGTTTTCTGAATAAACGATTGATTTCAATAAACTTTTCTTTATATGAAAGAAATGGGTTGTCACTAGGGCTGGGCCTCGTTCCTGGGGAACGATCGTTCTTTCACAAGAACAAACGGAACGATCAAGAACGATCCCATCGTTTGGAAGAAAAATGAATGCATAGAACGATTTGTAAGGGACCGAAACGGAACAAAAAATTTTGACAAGAACTTTTAAAATTAGGAACGCGTTCATATTATCAAGAATGCGTTCTAAGTCGAGAAAAAAGTTGGAACATGCCCAGCCCTCTTGTCACTTGTAACGAACAAGGAAAGAATAAATTGAAAAAGAGCTGAACATACCTATCTCTATAGTTACCTTATATCCTACATGTTCTATTCCAAGCACGAAGGCAGCTATGTATGAGCCAGTACATCCCATACCTAGGTAAATTTACATGATAAAAGGAATTTCTAAAAGTCATTTTTCTTCAAGGTTTTAAATGATTACAAAATTCAGACATTTTGAGCTACATCCCTGAATTAACTACTGCAAGTTCAGATTTGAACCACTGATTCAAAGTTTAAGATTAAGGAAGGATGTGAATCGGTGTTTAAAATTTGAACCATGGGTATGCAGTTCAATTTGATTGAATTTGGTCCCCTAAAATGTTCAAAAAGTAACCAAAAAATGTCCATGTCTACTTACCAGTCAAAACTCTAAGGACTCCGAAACCTATAACCCCTGAAGTCCCCATACAGAAAGAACTATAATCAAATGTTGAACACTTATAAAGTCGTCTTTGTATATGTCAATACTATAAAGACGACTTTCTTTTTCAATTTGATTTCTTCCAAGCTTTTAAACAGCTTTTAGACAAATAAACATGGAAACAAAGAAAAGTTGCCAATTCACATCTTCTCTTTGTTTCCATGTAAACTTGTAATTTGAAAACAAGTTTCAAGGATCAAAGCGATATCAGTAAAAAGTTATCTTCATTGTATTGATATAAAACTGACCACTGTAGTTAGTTGTTTATTAACAGCTCTTACAGTTGTTTACATAAAAAGTTGAACGGCGTGTTTAAAAATAAAAAAACGCTTAAAGGGAGTGACCGGCTATGTAAGGTAGTTGAACTGAGTATGAGTGTTGTGGAAAACTTCTGTAAATCCTGAGTTTGACGTCTCAAATTCGACGTTCAAAACACCTATTTTTGGGTGAATACGTTTTCAGAATTATTTTTTTTAAATTATTAAATAACGACAACGCAAAATAAAACAAAAATTATACAGTAATCTAATTAGATGGTTAGGAACATATTTCTCAAAAGAAATTTGTCAATAAATCAATGCTAAAATCGATTATTTCGTTTTCATTATTATATTGAATTTCTTATTTTCTTTGAATTTATTCGCAGATTTCTTCAAATTCTTTAAATGTCGTCTTTTCAATAACAGTTCTAAAAAATCTGCAGAAAATCTTTGTGAATAATGAGAAACCAGAATAATGAGAAAATAGAAACTAATAATTGAACGAGATTACTTATTTTCGATGATAAAATGAATTTTTATTTTCTCAACATGTTTCTATACATGACGTCCGCAGTTTATTGTAGAATTTTTTTACATTTTATGTCGTCGTTATCTGATAATTTTAAATAAAACGTATCCACCTCCAAAGTAGGAGTTTTGAACGTCGAATTTGCGCTCAAAATCAGGATTCACAGATCTTTAAAAAGTTTATTATGTCTCAAATGAATACGAAAGAAGTTTTCCACAACACTTCCTGCTCAGTTGAACTACCATACATAGCCGGTCACTCCCTTTAATTAGAAAGTTGTCATCAATGTATTGATATAAAACGCTTCCCACTGTATTTTGCACCATATTTGATCCTTTTTTAAAGCTTTGAGGCTTTTGAACGATAATGTATGGAATTTTTTATGATTTCATTAACATACGGAAAGAATTGTAAGTTATTTTAAAAAAACGTTTTTTTTTGGTGGGCCTTTAATTTATCAAACTGCATAATCAGTGGATTAATATTATAATGCACAATATTGACAGGCATTATTCTATGCACTTTAATGCACACAGTTTGCACAAAATTAGATATTTTTATTGTTAAATTATTGAAAGTCATGACATTGTTAATTTAATTATATTTAATAAATAGATGCAATCTTTTCTTAAAGGAACGTAATTTCAATTGACCATCTATTTCAAGAGTTTAAAATTATTTATCTATCTGGATATGCATTAAATTTGAAAACTTTATTTCGAGTAAATCTGCAAGTCATTTTAAATCATAGAAAAAAAAACATTTTAATGAAAATATCTGATAAAATATAAATTTATATTTGAATATATATTTACCCCAAAAATCCAGCCATTGAAAGCCACAGAATTGCCAACATCAGGGTCTTTATTCTGAACCAATTACAGTTGTATACCAATATACGTGGAGTGGAACCATCTTATTTGTACTTGAAGTTGTTGTAAAGGAAATAGTATTTATACTACTAACTTTGAAAATAAACTTATTCCGTGTCTTTTGTTCATTGCTGCAGTTTCAAATCATATTTTTAGTCTAAAGGTCGTCGTTGTATATATTCTATAGTATTATGAGTCTCACTTTTTTAACTGATTTCTTTATGAAAATGTGCACTGAGATTGGAATTTTGTGTAAAGTATGATTAATTCTGAACGCTTGATCTCAATGTCCAATGTGGACACTTTTGAGCTTAGTATAAATGCTTAATCCCTTTATTTAAAGTTTCCCTGCAGGGTAAGAACACCACGGAATATCGAATAGGAATTAAATTATTACGTAAATCTGAAAAAGACGGTGCTCAAAGCTTGATCCTGAGATTCGATACATAAACGTTCTAACTTTTTTAAAAACAACAATTATAAATTACAAAAATCTTGGCCAGGCCACTTCATAGATTAATGGTTGCCATTGAATTTAATTCCTTGTTTTGTAGATTATTAGAGAACCATTTTAACGTACCTTCCAAAAGTATCCGATAAAAAACCAAATAAAAAAGATCCAAAAAGCATTCCTAGCATAAACAGTGCACTGATGTATGGACGAATATAAGATCTAAAAATAAATATACGCATTATATATCAGAGTAATTATATATCAGAGTAATTATATATCAGAGTAATTTTTTAAATTTGTTGCACGATTCTGTGAATTTCAGTACTACATGTATTGAGTTGTGATTTGTTCCTCAGGAACGATAGTTCCTTCACAGGAACGTGGAATGGAACGGAACAAACAATTAAAAAAAGGAGGAACACCGACATATTAAAAAATCAACTGACCCTCCATGCAAAGATGGAACTGCCCGATTTATATCGGACTCTTAAAAAAAGGCATCTTTGAATGGAAGGTAACTTGAAATTATGCATACCAGCCTCCTTAAGAAACCTGTTCTAGAGTCAATAATCCTGATTGGCTGAATATGATATTTGACGTCACAACTGACCTATCACAGACGAACTGGTATTCCTCCACCAGAGTACTGCGCATGATTGTACGATCAAATATCAGCTGATTTATGTCACTGCTGTTTATCTCAATACTCTAACATAAATATGCGTTATATTGGATTGTTAACTTATTTTAATAAACTCTTATACCTAATAACTAATTTTTCGGTACAAAATTGGAAGTGTTTTTTTCCACTGAAAACGCTCATTGTACTCTAAGGATTTGAGTCTTTCAAACTAAGGTTATAAGCTCTAGCAGAATTAAAAGTTTAAAATATCAAAGGTCTACAACATTAGTTATTGCCACGTTCAAAGATTTTGTTTCTTCAAAGAGACTTCAAGTGAGCTTCAATTTAAACAGAGGGCCTCCACAATTCACAACTGTAGCCTTTTAAGCCTTGGCAGACTTTTCCTGATTTATCTACATAATTCCGGAATATGAAAATTAACATTTGCACAGGCTAGTCCTATTGAGTGTCTGCTTCATATACCCAATGTCCGAGTGATACAGTACAAACTGGGACCGGAAAGGTTGACCCAGCTCGGAAATTCAAATGTACTACGGCTTTCCGTGATTTTCTCTTTTATAACATATGTCCAAGCTAGCTTTTTACAAAACATCTGAACTCAATTTTTGCCAGAAATAATTTTACCTCATTTGAAAAATAAACATTTACACATTCTCCTTCATCATTCTTTTCAACACTGGGTATCCTGTAAATAAAATTCTTAAACAAAACAAGGTGTTTTAAAATTTTGTTGTAAGATTTGTAAAATTAGTTTTTACAATGTATATGAAGTTTTTTTTTCAAAATTTTTGCAAAATTTGACAAAATTTTGGTTTATTTGTAGTTGTACTTGTACCCTGTTCTGTGATATGAAAGGTTTCCAAACCCTACCTGCAATCCTGATTTCTTAAATCCAAAGAAATATTATCATTTTTGTTTCTGAACCAGAATGGAACACTAAAACTAAATAAATTCAGAAAAAACGAATTAATTTTTGCTTTTGCAAGACGGAAAACAATATTTAGCTAGGATGAGAATAGAATTAGACAGCCCGAAATTATCCAAATTCAAAACAGTTCTGTATAACGCTTTTGAAATTCCTTAGAGATACTTCGGAATGTAAATGCAGTTTCAAACAGGGAATACCTGATACGTTTTACTTTTAAAAAATTAATAATCAGTTTTTTTGTAGACCCTTATGTCAAAACATATATTTTTCACCTATCTGTATCGAAATTATAGCTGCTGTTCATCAAATCACATTCTGTAGCTACTCTATAGTTAGGCGTGTATGCTAAAACACACAAAACTAAAAATTTAGAAATTTAACGAATTTTAACATTTTTGAATTGCATAAAATAATCATTCATAAATGTGAAAATAAATAAAAAAGTTATAGTGTAGTTTTTCTAATATTTATGTCTTAGATCAGATTGAATTAAGCATAGAGTATTAAAACGAAGAGGTGAAGCTTAGCTCAGATGTACACAACCGACCAGTCTATTAACTAATTAATAGACAGGTCGGTTGTGTACATCACGATATGTTTACGTATCTGACGCTGTCTAGAGCGATCCTATTTCTAAGGAGTGGTTTAATGTAGATATTTGAATATTAGTATTGATAATTAGATAGATTAGGTCGAAAAAATGTAAAAAATAATTTTTTGTTTAAGACATATCAAAGTGTGACTTACGTTTCTACACCCATTTTTCAAGGGCTTTTCAAAACTATAGTTTTCAGATCGTAGCTTTAGTCATAAAAAAGTTATGTGCTATTTAAGATTTTTTTACATACTCTGGTTTTTTATCGCCCTGCACCCTACCTTAGGCATAAAAAAATTACCAAAAAATCCTTTAAATTTCTATTTATGAAAAGTCAAAAACTAGAATGGGGAGCCCCCCCCCCCCCCCGCCTGTTTAGGGTTAGGAGGTCCAGGTCGTCATCGTTGTTTCATCTTTGTGGGTAACCCTGCATACACTGGCATGTTTATGATAAAGAGTTGAAGAGAAGAAACAATAAAAAATGTTTGAAATAAGAATGTTTTCAGTTAAATTCATGCCCTAGAAACTTAATATTTTTGACAGAAATTGAAAACCTACAAATTTGAAAATTGTCAAATGTTTGCAGTCAACATCCTCGAATTCTCTTTAAATAAAGAAAGAAAATCTAAAAATTGGGCAATTCCATAAAATCCCCTTTTAGAAATACGATCGCTCTATATACAAGTGTGCAGCGTTAGATACGTAAACATATCGTGATGTACACAACCGACCTGTCTATTAATTAATTAATAGACATGTCGGTTGTGTACATCTGAGCTAAGCTTCACCTCTTCGTTTTATTACTCTATGGAATTAAGATTGAATCAACTATATTGAGAATTTTGATTTTCTCGTTCGTGAACTTTTACCTGGATGATGAAGAAGGCATTAACATTAACACACTCTTGCGCTTCACATTACGATATCGAATAAACTTAATGAAACTAAAGACTGATGGGCACCGCCATTACTAAAAAGTTAACGTTTAAATGGACTGTAGGTGTAATTTCAAGTGACCGGCCCTCAATGTACATAAATGAAATCCGGCCAGGTACAAGATCCAAGACATGTACCATTTTCTATAATCAGACCGGTACAAAAAATCCATGGCGTAGTAACTTCTAAGAATCAGACCGGTACTTCAAATGAACCGGTTTCAAGGGTACCGTTGTGAATCAGATATTTCCAGTAAGGTTGACTTTAACCCACCTGTGAATCCAAAGGTTACAACAGACAGGCCTGTAACTCCAGAAACCAACCACAGCCAGATGAATATTTTCTTTTGGAATTTCCCAAATTGTCCAATGTATGCCAGGACCTAATAGTTTAGTTATTTATTCAAAATACAAGTGATGAAAAGGAAATCTTGAATCATTACAGAAATGTAATATCATTGATTTAAATTCCAGGCTACCCATAACATAGGCAGCCGTAGTACATTTGAATTTCCGGGCCGGGTCAACCTTTATGGCCCCTGTTTGTACTGTACCTAGCTCTATGGACAGGACTAGCAGGTGCAACAAGGTTGACGCAGTCATACTTTATGCTCCATATAGGTTCAATTT
Source organism: Eurytemora carolleeae (assembly GCF_000591075.1). Classification (NCBI taxonomy): domain Eukaryota; kingdom Metazoa; phylum Arthropoda; class Copepoda; order Calanoida; family Temoridae; genus Eurytemora; species Eurytemora carolleeae. The sequence continues at coordinate 33,596 of NW_019396233.1, read as the reverse complement.
ACTTTTAATAAAGGTGCAGAGGTGCGGGACAAAGGAATAGCTTGATGAGAAAGTTTGATTTATCATTAAATAATAGTTTATAGTGTAGAAATCAAAAAAGTTGTGATCATAATTTGTCCAATGAACATGAATTACATCGATTTCGCAGTGTACACAGATTCCTTGATTAGTTTATTTTTAAGCTATGGTAAACCTTGTTGTTTTTAGCAACATCAAATTCACATTGCTTGAATATTCTCTTTTTATTCCAAGTTGTGTGGATCCCGCTCCAGATAGATGTGCACTTAAAGAGATTGCAAAGCGTTATTACACGTGAATCTCCATGCACAGATGCAATGCCAGAATTACAACGCTTGGTACGCTTGAAACCTTGATCTGATCAATAATGTGGAAGATATAGTCCTTTCCCGAAGTTTAAAAGTGTTTATTTTGGATATTTCCAATTTGTTTTTCTAAAGTAGAAATGTGCAAGTCACTTTAGTAGAGAACCCCAATAGGAAATAGACATTTTTCAATTTTATAAACATTGATATCTAATTCATCCTTGATCCTAAAAAGCTTTAAAGTGTAATATTATGAACCGTGCATTGTTTGGAGGATAGCTTAGATTAAACTTTCGTCTTCCTTTAACCCTATTCCCGCTGGGGGGGGGGGTCAATTTGACCCCCCCCCTGTAGTTTTTTTTACATAACTCAAAAAGTATTGGTCTGAGGCTGTTGAAATTTTCTGACTTTTCTTACATACCCAAAGCCCTCCCTTTAGGCCTAAAACCGGGCTTTAATACTAACTGCCTGAGTCCTCAGGCACACTGCCTGAATGACTGCTTTTGCCTGTAGCAAACTAAATCTTTGTTTTGACCCACTTTCACTTGTCAGATTTTGATAAAATTTAGCTTTTTGGAAAGCCTATGACATAAGGAAACGGATTGCACAAGTTTTGCGAAAAAAAAATTGCAAATTTTTTGCAAACAACCTGTCAAAGGAAATTTGCACATTTTTAGTTTTTCTTGATTAAAAATCAGGTTATTTAAAATTTTGCAAAACTTTTTGCATATTTAAAATGGCATGGTCAAGGGCTTTTCAAAAATGTATAATTTGTCATTTTTTGGACAAATTTTTTTTTGCAAACATTTTTACTATAAAACTGGATTTTGCGATAAAAAATTCAATTTTCGCAAATTTGCAAATTTTTTTGCAGATTCTAAAAGTAGAGCACAAGAGCTTTCTAATGATGTATCATTTGTCATATTTGGACATAAAACATGGGATTTAGAGGGGGGGGGGTCAAATTGACCCCCCCCCAGCGTATCCTGGTTTTCAAGTACCCCAGCGGAGATAGGGTTAAAATATTTATTTTTATCCAATCAGGGTTCAGTCATGTGTTTGTTGCCTATTCTGAACAAATAGAAATTGTATGGCCGTAGCAGTATCTATCTATCGCATTATCCAATAAGAGCTATGAATCCTTAAATCGGCACTATCAGTAAATGGAAATATTTACTTTTACTGAAACTATAGAAGCAGTACTCACCTCGTCATAATTAAATTCCTCTTTTATTCCTTCCTCCATAGTTATCTCTAAAATACTTAACTGTACCCACAAAGGATGGGTCTGTAAAGACGACCTGAAACTCTTAAAATATGACGATCCCAAGTTAAAATTAAGTCATCTATACCTGAAGTATAGTATTTTAATGGATTTTTTAATGACTTGGCTTGCAAAGAAAAACTTAAGTTTAAATATAAGATGTTAATTCCCTACAATCGTCTCTGAAATCTCGTCCTTAATTTAAAGGAAATACATGAAGGTTGACAGACAACTTGAATGTCGTCTTTAATCTTTGAACAAGTTCTTGAATTAATAGCTACACGATAGGGCTTGGTATTTCAAACTGTAGTCTGCTTTCTTTTTGCTTTCAAAATTACAGTGATCATCTAGTAATTTCATAGAGAATCCATAATTGAAATAATCAATTGTTCACAGTCACACACATTTTCTGTAGATTTCCTGCAATTTTGATAGAAAAGACGACATTTAAAGAATCTAAAGAAATCTGCGAAATAATTTGTAAAGAATACGAAATTCAATTGAATGATGAAAAGGAAATAATTGATTCTAACATTGATATATTGACAAATTCCTATTGAGAAATATGTTCCTAAATATCAAATTATAAAGCCTTACAATAATTTTTATATTTTTTGTCGTTGTAATTGAATAATTTTTAAAAAACCGTTTCTCAAAATTATCTCTTCAGAGCTGAAAACTTTAGAATGGTGGATATCAGGATTAAGGCTTAAATCCACTCTTTTTCTTAATCTCCAGATTAAATATTGCTTGTTCTCCACTCATTTTTAATCTTCAGATTAATTATCCGATCAGGATTAAGGATATCCCACTCTAAAGTTTTCAGCTCAGAGCTGAAAACTTTAGAATGGTGGATATCAGGATTAAGGCTTAAACCACTCTTTTTCTTAATATCCAGTTTAAATATTGCTTGTTCTCCACATGAATTTAAACTCCAGAGAAGCAACATTATCTGACAATTGGATATTTCATTCTAAAGTTTTCAGCTCTGAATGGAAAATAAAAGAGGATTTTGAAAATTGAATTTGCACTCTTTCTAAACAAATATTTACTGTAAACACCTCGACTTCAAATTGAGATCACTTATATTAAAACTGCAATCCCTTCAAATTGATATTACTTATATTAAAACTGCATTCCCTTCAAATTGAGATCACTTTTATTAAAACTGCATTCCCTTCAAATTGAGATCACTTTTATTAAAACTGAATTCTCTTCAAATTTAGATCACTTATATTAAAACTACATTCCCCTCAAATTAAGATCACTAATATTAAAACTACATTCCCCTCAAATTGAGATCACTTATATTAAAACTACATTCCCCTCAAATTGAGATCACTTGTATTAAAACTGCATTCTCCTTAAATTAAGATCACTAATATTAAAACTGCATTCCCTTCAAATTGAAATCACTTTTATTAAAACTACAGTCCCTCCAAATTGAGATCACTTATATTAAAACTACATGAATCCTTCAAATTCTTATATTAAAACTGCAATCCCTTCAAATTGAGATCACTTATATTAAAACTGCATTCCCTTCAAATTGAGATCACTTATATCAAAACTGCATTCCCTTCAAATTGAGATCACTTACATTAAAACTGCATTCCCTTCAAATTAAGATCACTAGTATATTAAAACTGCATTCTCTTCAAATTGAGATCACTTATATTAAAACTGAATTCTCTTCAAATTTAGATCACTTATATTAAAACTGCATTCTCTTCAAATTAAGATCACTTATATTAAAACTACATTCCCCTCAAATTAAGATCACTAATATTAAAACTACATTCCCCAAAAAATTGAGATCACTTATATTAAAACTGCATTCCCCTCAAATTAAGATCACTAATATTAAAACTACATTCCCCTCAAATTAAGATCACTAATATTAAAACTACATTCCCCTCAAATTGAGATCACTTATATTAAAACTGCATTCTCTTCAAATTGAGATCACTTATATTAAAACTGCATTCTCTTCAAATTAAGATAACTTATATTAAAACTACATTCCCCTCAAATTGAGATCACTTATATTAAAACTGCATTCTCTTCAAATTGAGATCACTTATATTTCAAAAGCATTCCCTTCAAATCCTTTTCTATATAGTATATGTCCACTAGCTTATAGGAACCCAGCTTTGTCTGGAAATTAATATTTCTTTAAAAGCGTCAACCCACTAAACCAAGCCAAGAACAACCAAGAAAATTGGTCAAGGGGTTCATGAGTTATGATTGGACATACAAAACACCCTAAAAGGTACCTAGAGATTACTACTTTTTAAATAAAGGATTTGGCTAAATTAACGTATTAGATTCCGTTGGTATAAGGAGTTCCCGGTTCTTCAAACAAAAAAAATGTCTTATATAGTTCACTTTGTCCAGCCAAGCGTTCAACTGCAGCGATCAAATTAAAAAACAAACTGTATCACACTATTATACCATGACTGTGTTTTTTCCTATCCTTAGTTGTTTGTTACGCAATCTATTGTGTCAATTTGATCACAGAAATTCTAATAAAGGAATTAAATTAACCCCAAAAATGTAGGGGGGGGGGGTAAATAATCAGTTGGAAATTTCTTGCTTTAATGAGTTATTGGCAAACATGTTACATGAAGTATACAGAATTAACGTCAAAAAATAAATAGATTAGCTAATGGTAAAATGGTAAAATTATAGTTTATGTGCCAGTTGCTTACTGCCCTCAGAAGAGAACGGACCTCTCTTGTAGCAGTTCCAACTTGACAGTTTGGGGGAGTGCTGCGTTTAGTTGCACATCTTGTATCCTACAGGGGAGTAAGGAATGTACATAGAATAAAACAGGACTTTATCTTCAGCCTGGTTCAGCTGTAAGAAGGAGTTTAACCCCTGATGAGGATACAAGCAATACACAATGATACTGGTTTTTTACTCATCCAGCTGTGATGAATGGACTGCTGTGGAAGATTCCTCTCAATCGGGCTTCAAGGCTTACAACTCCCCATTTTGCATAAGGAGTGCAGTTGTGAGCTTCCTTAAAACTCCCCTTAAGCCAGAAAGACTATAACACAAAAGGACAACAGGGAGCAAACCCTTATACCTTTCCTACTACAAACCTCCTTATCCCTCTCCTTCCTGATCCACAACTTGATATCAAAAGAACTATTCAGATAGAAAAAAGAAACAAGGAGCAAAAAGAAAAAATGAACATTGAACAGGAAAAATTGGAAGGAACACTCTTGATATTAGAGATGGTGGCTTGGCCGGAGGATGTCCCCCCTCCCCACCGGGGAGGGAGGAGGGGGTTGAGACGATTGCTCTCCACCTCCCTCCCCATCCCCAAGAAAATATTAGGAATTTGTTTTTTTGCTTAGTCAGATGCAACTCAAGAGTAAACAATTCTTTTGCTGATTCTTAAAATAGAGCATAAGAGCTCTCCAATGATGTAAATATTTTCACACCGAACGTAGTGAGGTGTGAAAATACTTTTATTTGAATGAAACTACATTAGATGCCACTAGATGGCTCTAGTAGTGCTAGTTTAAAATCTATGTATGTATGAATGTATTTAAGTTTTTACAAATTTTTCTTCATAATATTTTCTAATTTACATAAAGCTTTAATAAACTTAATTATCTGTTTAATATTTAGGTTAGATTAAATATCTAACTCGCCGAAATCGACGAGTTAAAATTTAAACACAGGGTTAAAATCTTGAAATCCCGCAATCCCTATTTGTCTATCATCATTCAGCGGTAAGTGGCATTCAACTAATTACGATATATTTAAAAGTAATAACCTTGATTTAATAAATTTTGCGTTTAAGATTAATTAATGTTTGCACGTAAACCCAAAATACGGTTGTAACTGGAAATATGTTTTGTTTTCGGTCACGTAAATAACTTAAAATTTTAAAAACAGCTGATTACCGAATACTGATACTTACGTAATAGTTCCTTAAATCCTTTTCTCTGATTGGTTCAGATTTTTCCCGGGAAATTCAAATTGAAAATTGAGAAAGTTAAATATTTAAGTAGCTATTCATTATTTTACAGAACTTTTAACCTCGAACTTAAAATTCGCGCATTCTTTAGTTTTAGACTCTGGAAGAATAATTTCGAAAAATAAAAATTATCTAATATCAAATTGTAGAAATTCTGCCTAAATGGCTCAAAAGAATCTAAACCTAATGGCCCATAAACCCTTTAATATTAATGAATATTTCAAGCTTAAATATCTTCTAATTTCTGTGATGTAAGGATTCCCTGTATAAATATATGTATGAATAAGAGGAATGGGGGGGGGGAAGACATGCCGAAATTCTAAATTATTTCCCTTGGTTGCTATTGTATGTTTATGAATGTGTTTTGTATGTATATTTAATATGTATGGATGAGTATGTATAATACATATGCATAAACATAGTTACGTGTATACACTAAACATATAACTAAGCATGGCATTTACATATATTGTATGCGCGCGTTGGGTTAAATTATATTAGCCCACAAAAAAATCTAGCCTCGGTCAATCTTACGTTCAAGACAGTAAACACAATTACATGAGACCTTCCATACTAGATTTGAAAAAGACATTGATATTTACAACACGATGTCCTTTATACAAGGAGTAATCAAGAGAAGGGAGATACAACTGACGTGGCCCGCCCTATCATATGATTATACATGCTTTACACCCTTATGTATAAGAAATATTATGAATAGGTTATTGTATACGCAGTAATTGTACATCAGACAAATATTTCTTATACAAATGGAGTACCGTCTGCAAAGCATGTATAATCATATGGTAGGGCTGGCTGCGTCAATTGTATCTCCCTTCTATTCCATACTCCTTGCCTTTATCTAAGAACATTTAGAAAAATTTATTTTTCAATATAAAATATTTCAAACTTTTTTTTCAAAATGACTTTAAAATTCATGTACAGGAAAAAAAGAAGAAAATCAAAATTAAAAAATCTTGAAGATAGAAAAAGGACGATTAATGTTTCTCATTGTTACCCAAAAAATGGTTAAAAGGGTAATATTATGAACAGGGCATTAATGGGGAAATAGCTAGATATATGGAACTGGGATTGGAACGCTTTTTTATTAATATTTAAATGGTTTGACATTATTTCTAAATTCAAGCCTCATTTCCCTTTTTATTTGAACCAGCCGTGGAGCAAAGTCGCAACTATTCAAAACAGCATTTTACCATTTTAGGCTTTGAAGTTAGTATTCTATGTATATGTCTATATGTCTGCCCGACGAGAGTGATTTATTTTACCAAAACACAGGGTTTTATATTTAAAAAATCATTTCTCCCCCCCTAGGCATTCAAACATATTAATTTTCCCTTTTTTAAATGTGTATTACCATTTAAAAGCTGTTGAAAGTACTGATGATTTGAACAAAATACAGTCTAGGAAAGTAGTCAGTGGAACAAAATACAGTCTACTTATTGAAAATATAGAATTCAATGTGTATATATATATATATATTCATTTCGAATTTAAGATTTGAAAAAACTAAAAAACTTCTATTTTTAGATAGCAACTTATTAAAACTGTTTTAGTTTTAAGCTAAGTTTGTCTAATATCGTTTATCAAAGTAGTTTTTCAAAAGAGTGGAGGAGGAGGAGGGCGATGGCCTCCTTCCTTCTTCCCTTAATATACGATCTAACGAACAAAGAAAAAACCTTGCATATTTATAGCAAATTGCATGTGAATTTTGAGGGGGTGTTGGCTAAAAATCAAAGGGGGTATTGGTAGGGTTGTTAATTGTTTTAAAAAACGATCGAAAAAAACTTTCAAAAAACAAAAAACTATTTTATTTGAAAAAGATTGTGTTTAAAAAACGTTCGTATTTTTTTGAGTTTTATGAGAATTTATTACAATTATTTTCAGAAAGATAAGATAAAGAATATTGTCAAAAAATTACCTAAATGTTTTCTGACCTCGGTTTTTCCGACCATAAAATATATTTTCTTTTTTATAGTTCGTTAATGATCGTTAACGAAGGGTCAAAGGGATTAAAAACTATCGTTTTAAAAATCGACCGTTTTTAAAAAACAAAAAACTATAGTTTTTGAAAACGAATTTTATCAAAAAACTACATTTAAAAACAAATGATCGTGTTTAAAAATGATTGCGTTGATTTTCATTTTTTCTTTATAGTTTGCTAACAAAACCATGGTTTAAAAAAATGGGAACGATCCATTCCTAGATATAGGCTCACGCCGAAAACATGGTCGATCACAATTTTTCTTATCAAACCAATTTTTTTAGCCTTTTTTTCTAAAATACTTTTTTTTGCCAGCATAGACTTTTTAAATGAAAAGTATAAAACAAAAAAATCAGTAAGTTTAAAGATTGTTTAATTATAAACCAAAACGCGAATGATTTCAAATAAAAGCAACCGAATGTCTCTATAACTTTGAGTATTCAAGGGTGGCTACTAATCTTACTTCTATCTGTTTCATCTATAAGGAAAAATGGTTAAACATAACTCATACCGAAGAAGATAGCGTCCATACAAAATCACAAAATTAAAATCAAAGCAAATCATTTAGATAATACAACCTATAATTGTCCGCCAGAAGTCTTTCCCAAGTGGAACCATTCAGAAACATCGAGAGCAGAGACATCTGGCGGTCAACTAATCATCGAAACATCGAGAGCAGAGACATCTGGCGGTCAACTAATCGTCGAAACATCGAGAGCAGAGACATCTGGCGGTCAACTAATCGTCGAAACATCGAGAGCAGAGACATCTGGCGGTCAACTAATCGTCGAAACATCGAGAGCAGAGACATCTGGCGGTCAACTAATCATCAATCAAAGTGCACAAATAAGCAGATAACAAGAATTATCAAATATATACGAATACGTCGAAAAAAAACATCAAGATAATAAATGGACTGAAACTGGTATCAAAAATAAAACATATACACAATTTTGATAAAAAATATCTTTTGAAAAATGTTCTCGACTTCCTCTTTATTTGTATTAAAAACCCAGTGTACAACAAATCCTGCCAATTTTCTGGGATGTGAGTTGAAAATTTACAGGCTTTGTTGTAGAGAGGAAAAGTTTATTAAAAAAATTGAAAATTTACAGGCTATGTTGTAGGGGAAAAGTTTATTAAAAAAATTGAAAATTTACAGGCTATGTTGTAGGGGAAAATTTTATTAAACAAGTTGAAAATTTACAGGCTATGTTGTAGGGGAAAATTTTATTAAACAAGTTGAAAATTTACAGGCTATGTTGTAGGGGAAAAGTTTATTAAAAAAGTTGAAAATTTACAGGCTTTGTTGTAGAGAGGAAAAGTTTATTAAAAAAGTTAAAAATTTACAGGCTATGTTGTAGGGGAAAAGTTTATTAAAAAAAATTGAAAATTTACAGGCTATGTTGTAGAGGGAAAAGTTTACTAAAAAAGTTATTCTTATTATTGAAGTATAAGTGATTTCAAAAGAAAAAATTCTTTAATGATTGCAATCAAAATATTTTTGTTGAATGCTTGTCGAATTTATTAGTATTTTTTAACGTAAAAATCTAATTTTTCAATAATTGTGTGTTTTAGATAATAAAAATTTTTGATTTTATATGTCCCCTAAAAATATTTCTGTACTGAAGATCAGGGCATGAATACACTCTAGGAAAGTAGTCATTTGAACAAAATACAGTCTAGGAAAGTAGTCAGTGGAGCAAAATACAGTCTAGGAAAGTAGTCAGTGGAACAAAATACAGTCTAGGAAAGTAGTCAGTTGAACCAAATACTGTCAAGGAAAGTAGTCAGTGGAACAAAATATAGTCTAGGAAAGTAGTCAGTGGAACAAAATTCAGTCTAGGAAAGTAGTCAGTGGAACAAAATACCCATGTCCAGAGACATATTCTTCAAAATAAAAATTCACTAAACCTCTCAAGGAAAATACTAAAATCCTATATTAATTCTCTAAAACCTAAAAAATCATGCAAACTTCAAAATAATTTTGAAAATAATCAATCATTTCAACCAGATCCAATCATTTCAGAAATAAACGATTTCAAATATGTTTTTTTAACCCTCGAATCTGTTAATGATATGATTATGATAGAGTATTCGTAAGGATACACTTTTTGCTTACCTTTCATTCTTAATCAATGCAGTGTACATATTGCAGACTTGCAAAGTACAGCATAGTACACTACAGTACAGTACAGTACAGTACAGCACAGTACAGTGCAGTACAGTGCAGAGCAGTATACTACAGTACAGTACAGTCCAGTGCAGTAAAGTACATTGCCCTAAAGTAATTACAGTACAGTATAATACAGTGCAGTACAGTATAATACATTATAATATACAGTACAGTATAATAAATTATAATATACTGTACAGTACAGTACAGTAAAGTACAGTACAGTACATGACAGTACAGTACAGTACAGTACAGTACAGTACAGTACAGTACAGTACAGTACAGTACAGTACAGTACAGTACAGTACAGTACAGTACAGTACAGTACAGTACAGTACAGTACAGTACAGTACAGTACAGTACAGTACAGTACAGTACAGTACAGTACAGTACAGTACAGTACAGTACAGTACAGTACAGTACAGTACAGTACAGTACAGTACAGTACAGTACAGTACAGTACAGTACAGTACAGTACAGTACAGTACAGTACAGTACAGTACAGTACAGTACAGTACAGTACAGTACAGTACAGTACAGTACAGTACAGTACAGTACAGTACAGTACAGTACAGTACAGTACAGTACAGTACAGTACAGTACAGTACAGTACAGTACAGTACAGTACAGTACAGTACAGTACAGTACAGTACAGTACAGTACAGTACAGTACAGTACAGTACAGTACAGTACAGTACAGTACAGTACAGTACAGTACAGTACAGTACAGTACAGTACAGTACAGTACAGTACAGTACAGTACAGTACAGTACAGTACAGTACAGTACAGTACAGTACAGTACAGTACAGTACAGTACAGTACAGTACAGTACAGTACAGTACAGTACAGTACAGTACAGTACAGTACAGTACAGTACAGTACAGTACAGTACAGTACAGTACAGTACAGTACAGTACAGTACAGTACAGTACAGTACAGTACAGTACAGTACAGTACAGTACAGTACAGTACAGTACAGTACAGTACAGTACAGTACAGTACAGTACAGTACAGTACAGTACAGTACAGTACAGTACAGTACAGTACAGTACAGTACAGTACAGTACAGTACAGNGGGGGGGGGGGGTCTACTTTTATTGTGGCATATTATTACTAAACTAGACAGGAGGACAAGTATGAAAAAAACAAGTTTATTATATGGTGTCATATTATAAAAATTCAAAACATTCTTGTTCTTATTAATCACTCTTTAATGAATTAAAGGATTTATGAGATATTAATGCAATTTACTTTATTTTTAAGTTAGGAACTAGTTTGAGGTGAAAAAAACAGATCGGAAACAAAACAGAGGACCTCCTACCTACCCTCTGTAGAAAAGCTCTGGTTTATAAATTGTTTTAGGTTTCTTCACTCAATGTATATAGTTACCTAGCTTTACCTTTTATACCTGGCTTTTATCTTGGAAAAAAGGTATACGAGAGGGAGAAGGCAAACCAAATCATATCCTTATCCGAGCCACATCTTACGTATATGAGGGAGCGAATGCGTACCACATAATTTCTGTTTTCGTGCCACATTTTTTATTAGGTATACGAGGAAGAGAAAGGCAAACGACATTAATTTCTGTATCTGAGCCACATTTTTCAAAGGGCATAGTGAAAAATTTGACAGAATTTAGAATATGGATACGGCTCGGATGAGAAAATGAGGGAAAAGGGGGTCAGAGAATAACAAGAGTAGCCTTTCTTCAGTACACTCAGTTTACCAGCAACCAATAGAAATATCTTGATACCAAGTTGCATAATATCATCAAGGTTGTAGAAAAATAGTCGTTCTTTCTAATATATATATATATTTTTCCTTGTTTAAAAAGATATTGTTCACTTAATTTAAAGGGAGTGACCGGCTATGTAAGGTAGTTGAACTGAGTATATGCAGTGTTGTGGAAAACTTCTATCGGATTCATTTGAGACATATTAAACTTTTTAAAGATCTGTAAATCCTAGTTTGAGAGCAAATTCGACGTTTAAAACTCCTACTTTGGGGGTGGATACGTTTTCAGAATTAGTTTTTCTTTAAGGGTTCGTTTAGTACATAAAAGATTTCAACCTCTGTCCCTTTACTAATATTAGAGATTCACCATTTGCTATCTTTGGGTGAAATAAATTTTAATAAAAATAATGATAAAATCTTTAAACTTTTCAGTGTAAAGATGAATCATCAAGTTTTAGCAGTGTATTTATCCCCCCCCCCCCTTGACAAATATGCGAGTATAAAGGGTGTATGCTACTGCATTGTAGTAAGGTGTCTAATAAGCAAAGTCATGTTGGGTAATGGTTTTGCTTTAAGCAATATATATCCTACATCTATTCTTGTATATTCTTCCCTTATCAACAGGGTGTTCTAAACATAGTTTAAATCGACCCTTCATGTTCACAGTGGTACCCTGTAAGTTTTTGTTCATTTAATTAATGATGACTGAGAAATCTTTATTTTTCTAGCTGCAAGTTGAGCGCCTTTCCAGAGAACTATGTGACGTCTAAAAGTATATCTTTGTAATCCCCTTGATAATACAAAGCTCTAAAGGATACCTTTCCAATTGAACGTGTTATCACTAATGGTGGTGGGCTACTTGAAATAGCGTATACAGTCCCTTAAATGTAATTGATTAGCCAGGAAATATCGTATACAGTCCCTTAAATGTAATTGATTAGCCAGGAAATATCGTATACAGTTCCTTAAATGTAATTGATTAGCCAGGAAATATCGTATATAGTCCCCTAAATGTAATTGATTAGCCAGGAAATGCATATTTATAAGCCTGCAGTGTATCCTCTGAATACTCTGAGTATAGCAATATTTGATTTACAACAAATAACGAAATTTTGTGACATCCTTATATTTATTCAACCTATTATTTCCGGTGTATAATCTCAAACTAGATTTAAATTACTCATCTATCCATACTTACATCAGATATCTACCATACAGGATTGCTAATAAAGGCTGAGTCTGATTGGAATTAGTTAAGTTATTTGATCAAAATAATTTTTGCTCCATTAAATTGTTCAAAACTGGCATTTTTTGGATAAAAATGCTCAAACCCACCTTGCACCAGTTCTAAAGTTATCTTTGTTACTTAAAAAAAATTTGAGATTTTTTTGGTATTTTCAAACTCTTCCAATGTTTTGCTTTTTTTTGCGTAAATCAAATCACTAACGTAAGCTAGAAAAAATGTCGTCAAAATTAATTAAGATGCAGATATCAAATATCCGTCTTAAAACAGTGAGTTTAGAAAAGTTAACTTCGTATAAATCCCTTAAAAATAAAGCAAACTCTTAGGGAAAACCCGTTTATTTTGGAAAAAAAAGTATCGAAATAAAAACCCCAGTTTTTAGCCTTAAATAAAACAAATTTTGAAATATCGAAAAACGGACACGTAAATTTGGGTATTCATCTGATCATACGTAAGTATTTATCAGTATCAGTATCAGTATCAGTATCAGTATCAGTATCAGTATCAGAATCAGTATCAGTATCAGTCTCAGTATCAGTATCAGTATCAGTATCAGTATCAGTATCAGTATCAATATCAGTATCAGTATCAGTATCAGTATCAGTGTCAGTATCAGCATCAGCACCAGAATCAGCATCAGCATCAGCATCAGCATCAGCATCAGCATCCGTATCAGTATCAGTATCAGTATCAGTATCAGTATCAGTATCCATATCCCTATCTGCATCAGTATCCGTATCAGTATCAGTATCAGTATCAGTATCAGTATCAGTATCAGTATCAGTATCAGTATCAGTATCAGTATTAGTATCAGTATCAGTATAAGCATCAGCATCAGCATCAGCATCAGCATCAGCATCAGCATCAGCATCAGCATCAGCATCAGCATCAGTATCCGTATCAGCTCAGTATCAGTATCAGTATCAGTATCAGTATCAGTATCTGTATCCGTATCCGCATCAGTATCTGTATCAGTATTAGTATCAGTATCAGTATCAGTATCAGTATCAGTATCAGTATCAGTATCAGTATCAGTATCAGTTTCAGTATCAGTATCATTATCAGTATCAGTATCAGTATCAGTATCAGTATCAGTGTCAGTATCAGTATCAGTATCAGTATCAGTATCAGTATCAGTATCAGTTTCAGTATCAGCATCAGCATCAGCATCAGCATCAGCATCAGCATCAGCTGATGCATCAGCATCACCATCCGTATCCATATCCGTATCTGTATCTGTAGCTGTATCCGTATCCGTATCGTATTCGTATCGTATCCGTATCGTATCCGTATCCGTATCCGTATCCGTATCCGTATCCCTATCCGTATCCGTATCCGTATCCGTATCCGTATTAGTATCCGTATCTGTATCCATATCCATATCCGTATCCGTATCCGTATCCGTATCCGTATCCGTATCCGTATCCTTATCCTTATCCGTATCCGTATCCGTATCTGTATCTGTATCCGTATCCGTATCCGTATCCGTATCAGTATCAGAATCAGAATCAGTATCAGCATCAGCATCAGCATCAGTATCAGCATCAGTATCAGCATCAGCATCAGCATCAGCATTAGCATCAGCATCAGAATTTACTCTTTTCTGAGTTACAAAGAACGAGACCTCCTATCCGACTGTATAGAATTTTTTCTGTTATTTGATCAGTTCAATTTGTATTACAAAGATGTTTCAGTAAGATAGTTCACAATAGTTTCTTTTGTTTCCAATGCATTTTTATTTTCTTTTATTATTCATTTTTTTGTTGTTGGAAATTTTTCTGACAATTGATGTTCAATGTGGATCATATGTACTTTCATTCCTACTATTGTCGAACAATTGAACTGTTGCCATGAAGAAGAACTTGGGGCTAAACAGCCGACAGGGTCTGAGTTGGAATCATAATAGATGAAAACAATAAAACCAGGCTTCGGAACGAGGCCATCAGGTTTTGCGCGGTTTGGAACAGTCAATGTTTACGAAACCGAGTTAAAACCATAGAGAATAGAATATATAGAGAGGAATTAAGAGAATCTCTCGGTATGATTTTTTTTAAGTCCCTTTCAGCCTGAAAGGGAGTTCAAAGTTTACAAATCATGTAAATGTTCACAAAATATATGCAGTAGAGTACATTAATACACTATGCTCCCTAGACTATCCATTTCAATTTCGAATTTTGTAAACTGTTAAATAAACTTTATAATGAATTAGGTGAATAAAAACATCATTTGATTTATAGTTATAACGGAAAATCATCGTTTGTAAAGTGGAAGGCATAGAGTCTATGTGAAATGATAATAGGTCAACTATGAAACCAGCATATTTCATAATTTGGTTTCTTTTAACAATAATTTTAGATTTTCTATAAAATGATATTCCAGGGCCCAACAGGTTATATAGCATAAATATGTGAAGTACACCTGCAGTATGGAAACACTACAACAAAATGGCCGTTTTACACTTTTTTCTATTCTCTATGGTTAAAACCCTCTTTTATAATTTCAACATTTATACAACTTGTCTAACTAAAGTTATGTTAAGACCGACTAAACGAAACTAAANGGGGGGGGGTTATGAACATTTGTTAATGCTTAAAAAATGTTTCCAATTAATTTTTTTTGTAAATGATCAAATTATAACTGAAAAATATACCAACATAGTTTGTTTATTGCAGAGTACAATGAAAAATGGAGACTTAAAAGCTGAATAATAGCAAAGTAAATCAGGGGAGAGAGCCTGGGAGGGTGCAGTACAAATTTGAAGCAAAGGGTTTAAAGAAAGAGTTGTGTTTCTCCGTTAAACTTTGTCACAAAATCTGATTTTTTAAACATTACATCTGTGCACCCTGAAATTCAAAATTATGAATTGTGTTTTATAGAAATAAATAAAATAACATTAGTTTTGCTCTATATCTGTACATTATTAGGACTCAGAAGTGTCATAAAATAAAAACATTATAAAACTAAAAAAAAAATATTGTTTAACTAAAAGTAAGGTACAATTCATAAGTTTAAACATAGTTTTATTTCAAATAAAATCATAATTCCTGCAAATACATGATTTATCATGGTATGATATCCATTTAATTGTAAAAGATACGTATTTAAATCTGCATTTAAATATTTCAACCTGATATATATTATCATATGGACCCTCACAAAGTTTTACTTATAATTCTAAACCAGGAGCGTATACAGGGGACTATTGAAATGAGCCCCCAACCTCCAAATAAAAAAAATATATATAAAAAAGTATCTCTGCTGCAAGACTGCATTTATTGACAACAATGCAATGGCCTGACTGAAGCATAAATAAATGCAACAACATGAGAGAGTCTGAAAGTATGGATGGGCATCATTTTTTTAACGAAGGAAAATTTTGAGAACGATTTAAATATTTCGTGAAAAAAGAATGATGGTTGAACGACTTGGATCGTTCAGAGAACTGAAAAAAATAATCCTTTTTTAAAAATTAAAGAATGAAAACAAAAATAAACGATTTAAATTTGTTCAAATTAACTTGAAAATTGAAGTTTGTTTATTGAATGTATGAATTTTCCAAATAATTTGAAAACCATAGTTTTGTTGCTGAACAAACAATTCTTTTATACAAACTTCTAAAACCCCTTTTTTTTTACTATAACAACAATTTTATTAAACAAAGAATGAACAATCTTACTGAAATAAATGGAAAATAAACAATAATTTTAAAAACGAACGAAATAATTTTTTTGAACGCTTACAGTAAAAAAAACGAACAAAATGGATCGTTCATGAATGATGACCTGACGAAACGAAAAGAAAAGAACTCGCCCATCTCTAACTGAGAGTACAGAATTATGATACGATGATTAATTGCACAATTACAACACTTTAATTAAATCAAATTATATTCAATA
Organism: Eurytemora carolleeae; assembly: GCF_000591075.1. NCBI lineage: Eukaryota > Metazoa > Arthropoda > Copepoda > Calanoida > Temoridae > Eurytemora > Eurytemora carolleeae. The sequence continues at coordinate 16,963 of NW_019396233.1, read as the reverse complement.
ATTGGGAATTAATTTTGAAAATTAGATTAGAAAAAGAAATGTTTGAATTATGTGTAAAATATAAAAAATCAAAACAGAAAGAGAATATATTAAGTAAAAGTAAAAAAATGTTCACCCGTGCAAAAATCTAAATATTGTGAAATCCAGTTATTTAAATTTGCAAAAAATATTTGCAAAATAAGGATCAAAGAGAAACTTACAAAAATTCCCTCGCAAAGCACCTTTTCTACATAAATTTGCTTACGAAAATTATGCAATCTGCTTCATTTTTTTATTTTAAAAAACAAGAAAATGGAACTGGTAAACGATAATTCATAGACAACTTCAGTATTTTTTCTAAATCATCAACAAAAAAACTTGTTTCTTTTTTTGCAAATCATTCAGATTATAATTTGAATACAATATGCAAGCAAGGATACAAAATACCAACCTTCAGAGATCGTTATATTTATTAGTATGCATGGGGGATAAAAATTCGATCCTGAAACAGGGATTATAAAATCCCCAAAAGTGTCAGATTGTGGTACCTCGAACCAAAGAAGGCCTAATCATCTTTTTTCTCCTCCTTTTATACCCTCGTTATTTATCATGTACTATTCATATACTTCCTAAAGGTCGTCATTACAGTTTCATCTTTTTTGGGCAAACCTGTACGTGGAGCAGATGGATAAGATTTCTTCAAGCCACAAAGTATTGTTTCGTGGCAACAATATTTAACCTGAAATCTAAGATGAACAGTGATTTATATTATTAATATCACGCACATTGTTAATGTTTAATGTTTTGTTTTATGATATTAATATCGTTTGATTTTAAATTTCCCTCGGTATTGTTTTAATTATCAGAGAAAAATTTTAGTCTCAATCTTACTATTCATTAACTTTGGTCCCTGGACTCTAAATTATAAACTAATGAGAAATTATTTTATTTTGCATTTGCTAGTTTAATGCATTCACAATTAAACTCATTTTTTATCATTGAGAAGAAACTGTTGTTATTTTTTAAAGGTTAAATATCTAATTTTCCTAATTCGATATTTAGTATTATCATGATCTGTATTCTGTGATGTATGTAAATCAACTTATTTTTTAAATATTAAAATGTCAAAATTCTTTCAGAAAATTCATTGTGGTTAATTTTCAGAAAACATCTGCTGTTTTAGGTTAGTTTTAGCAATTAAGGGGGGGGGCTAACCCCAAAATTTGTTGGCCCTTCGGGCAAATTTTTAAGCCCCCCTTGGACAAATCTTGAATACGCCCCTGGGGCCTAGGACCAGGGGGATCCTTAAAAGTTGGAATAAAGGGCCAAAGGGAATGGGGGGTAGGGTGAATGGTGGGGTGTAAGTTTCTTCTAGTATAAAGATAGATACAATCTCTACACGTGAATAAAACACGCCTAAAATGCATATTTGCTGTTTTTACTTTATTTTATTTACTTCTTTGTTTGACCATTTATTTACATCTTCCATCACTCCAAAGCCCGACCTTTAACTTTGAAAAGAAAGATTTTTCTTTAATTGTGTGTAATAAATACAGTGAACATTCCTAGATAAATTACATTGCAACATTGTATGTAAATCTAACCGGGCTATTACGCAAAACGTGTAATGCAATTAGACTAGCTACATATTGTGATTAGCTTAACTACGTTGATATATATCTGCGCAAATCTTGTAAATTTAATATGACCTTAACATGTAACATAGCATTCCAAATACACATTAATTGGTATAGACTCTGCTTTGATTACTGAGATAGAGTAATTTGGTCCTCATTGAAACATACGAGCAGAGATTGTGCCCATTGGTTTGGCATTGATCGACTAAGAGCTTGTGTCCATGTTGACATTGAAAGCTGAGCTTGTGTCCCTGTTGACATCATTAGCTGAGCTAGTGTCCATGTTGACATCGATAGCTGAGAAGATTGTGCCCATTGGTTTGGCATTGATCAATTAAGAGCTTGTGTCCGTGTTGACATTGATAGCTGAGTTTGTGTTCCTGTTGACATTATTAGCTGAGCTTGTGTCCATGTTGACATTGATAGCTGAGAAGATTGTGTCCATTGGTTTGGCATCGATCAATTAAGAGCTCGTGTCCGTGTTGACATTGATAGCTGAGTTTGTGTTCCTGTTGACATTATTAGCTGAGCTTGTGTCCATGTTGACATTGATAGCTGTGAAGATTGTGTCCATTGGTTTGGCATCGATCAATTAAGAGCTCGTGTCCGTGTTGACATTGATAGCTGTGAAGATCGTGCCCATTGGTTTGGCATTGATCAATTAAGAGCTTGTGTCCATTGTTGAAATTGATAGCTGTGAAGATTGTGCCCATTGGTTTGGCATTGATCGCTTAAGAGCTTGTGTCCGTGTTGACATTGTTAGCTGGGAATTGTGTCCGTGTTGACATTGATAGCTAAGATTGTGTCCGTGTTGACATTGATAGCTGATGTGCGGTTGCTGAATAAAAACAGGTTTGGAAGACGTTTTACGAGTACGGCATTTACTAAATGTGTTCTCCATTTGTGCTAAGCTTATATCAAATGTAACTATTTTGGATAATTTTATTTTTACTCATCTCCTCTCCAAAGCTCCCTCCTCAGTGATTTGAGGATTAGAAGTTATGGATGAGGGGGGGGGCCCCCCCCCTAAG
>NW_019396233.1:5877-14217 GCF_000591075.1 Eurytemora carolleeae | reverse complement strand
GGGGGGGGGGGGGGGGGAGGTCAAGGATTAAAAGGGTTTTACTATAAACATGTCAAAATAAAGAATATTCCTAGGTTTAGGAAATATACTACCTTGTATCCTGTTCTTGAATATATTCATAGAACAAATATATTCAAACATATGTTTGTTGGAACGTATACATACATTGTACATTGTACATTGTACATTGTACATGTATAATGATGTAGAAACACATACTATACCTGCAAAATACGACAATTTCAAAATTATCGTTTAATTTTCATCTATTTTGTTCTTTTTGTCGCTGAACGATCGTTCAGTAAAAAAAAGTTCATTTGTTTGAAAAATTCTTCATTCAGAAAAACGATAGTTTTTTCAAAAGTTTGTTCCAAAAACCGTTGGTTCATTAATACTTTTTTAATCTTTTGAAAAACTCGTTTGTTCAGTAAAAAAATTATCGTTTTTTCAAGTTCTTTTTTTTCGTCTAATTTTTCTGAACAATCAATTTCGTTTGTCAATAGTTCGTTTTTTTTTAATCAAAAAAATTTGTTCGTTCAAAAAAATGTTGTTCATTAAAAAAACCGGTTCCCATCTTTTTAAGGTATGGACCGACTTTTGTAACAATTACAGATACAGGCAAACCGGGACGGTACGCCAAATGAATGTTTCACTAGAAGGACTGGCGTAACGGCGGTAAAGTAGATATTCTGCCTTTAACGGTTGTTTTTAGCAATTAATAGTATTAGCTGTTCAGAAATTACGCAAACCGCCAGACAAGTTTCGTTAACGGTTTGTTAATTTGTTAATGGTTTTAAGTATTAATGGTGTTAATGGTTTGCCAAAACTTCAAAATTTCCATAAAAATCGTTATCTGTTTATCAAATTGGATTAACGACACAAGTCGTCACCAAAATACAAAAAAAAATTTTAAGTTCCATCATGTTAATAAATGAAGGAGGACTGAATTTTCACGCATTTTTAAACGAAAAAAAAAGAACAAAGTTGCTTTTATTTTTTAAAACCCATACATTTCGTTTTTCCGTAGTACATTTGAATTTCCGAGCTGGGTCAACCTTTCCGGTCTCAGTTTGTACTGTACCTAGCTCTATGGGCAGGACTAGCCTGTTCAACAAGGTTGACGAGGTCAAAATTTATGCTTCATATAGGCTGAATTTACTTTTACTAAAGGGGCAGATTTGCATGAGTCTCAATCAAATAAAGGAATATTGAAAATAATTTTTACAAACTAAATATGAATTGCTTTAAAACAAATCAAGTTATTAAAGGGAGTGACCGGCTATGTAAGGTAATTGAACTGAGTATGAGGGTGTCGAAAACTTCTTTAGGATTCATTTGAGATATATTTCACTTTTTAAAGATCTGTAAATCCTGAGTTTGAGCGATTTTTTTAAATTATTAAATAACGACAACGAAAAATAAAGTAAAAATTATACAATAATCTAATTAGATGGCTAGGAACATATTTCACAAAAGAAATTTTTCAATAAATCAATGCTAAAATCGATTATTTCGTTTTCATAATTATATTGAATTTCTAATTTTCTTTGAATTTATTCGCAGATTTCTTCAAATTCTTTAAATGTCGTCTTTTCTATAATAATTATAGAAAATCTGCGAACATCTTTGTGAATAACGTGAAACTAGAATAATGAGATAATAGAAACTAATAATTGAACAAGATTACTTATTTTCGATGATAAGATTAATTTTTATTTTCTCAAAATGTTCCTAAGCATGACGTCTGTAGTTTATTGTAGAATATTTTTACATTTTATGTCGTCGTTAATTAATAATTTAAAAAAACTAATTCTGAAAGCGTATCCACCCCCAAATCAGGAGTTTTGAACGTCGAATTTGCGCTCAAACTCAGGATTTACAGACTTTAAAAAGTGAAATACGTCTCAAATGAATCCTAAAGAAGTTTTCCACAATACTGCGTCCTCAGTTCAACTACCTTACATAGCCGGTCACTCCCTTTAACAATTACTTTTTTCTTCTTGAACAGATAAACGTTTAAAGGATACCTTCGTGAGCAAAGAGAATAGAATATATATTAGAGTGGAATTTAGACAATTCCTCGGTATGAATTTTGTCAGTCCCTTTCAACCTGAAAGGGAGTTCAAAGTGCACGAATCATGTGAATGTTCACAAATTAAATGCAGTAGAGTACAAAAATACAATATGTTCCCTAGACTATCCATTTTAATTTCGAAATTTTTTATAACTGTTAAATAAACTTTAGAAAATGAATTAGGTGAATAAAAACATCATTTGATTTATAGTTATAACGGAAAATCATCGTTTGTAAAGTGAAAGGCATAGAGTCTATGTGAAATGATCATTGGTCAATTATGAAACCAGCCAATTTTATAATTTGGTTTTGTTTTAATATTGATTTTAGATTTTATATAAAATGATGTTCCAGGGCCCAAAAGGTTATATAGCACAAATATGTGAAGTACACCTGCAAAATGAAAACAGTACAACAAAATGGCCGTTTTTCACTTTTTTCTAGTAAATTCCACTCTAATATATATTTTCTATTCTCTTTTTTGTAGTCACTTTAAATTATGCATACACTAATACAATTCCTTTAACTCAAAAGCAAATTTTTTTTATTAAAAATTTAAAAATTTCCTAACAAAGAAAGATGTAAATAATTAAATCAAAATAAAAAAGAAAACACAATTAAAGTATTTATTGCAACATTTAAGCATTACATAATAAACTCTACGGTACACTTTTTATGTTTTAATCGTATTCATATTCAGTAAAATATGGTAGTTTTTCATAGTAAAAACATAGCTTTTTTACGATTTATAGACAACTGAAGTGCGTAAAGAGATATATGTGTACACATATTCACAATCATAAATTCAGCCATACACATTTGTACTTAAGGATGATGAAAATACATGAGTCCATTTTCAAAATGCCTTGTATTCATCATAATTCAAAATAAATAATAAATACAAATAAAAAATCAGAATTTGCTTACAGATGTAAGACAAGTAGGAAAAATAAAATGCAAATCAATGATTTTGCTATTGATCAATTTTCAGTAGACACAAGAGAAAGTGCTCCTGAAAATGCAATTGCTCACATCGCAATATCACTGCTTTGCATCGGAACATCTTTTTTAATGCAAAAATAATTGCCAGCTAAATGTAAAATTCACAATTTTTGCTTGCTACATATTTTTTGCTAAGCAATTGGGTTACAAAGTTATAGACAACCAACCTTAAAATAAATAATGTGTTCATCAAAAAGTAAGTTTTGATATAGATACGGGATTAATATAAAGCTTTATAGGCTCTATATTAGCAAACATAATACTGGAATGCCCTTATAGTCTAGTCCTGATAATTCAGACCGATAGGATTCAAACAAAGCTAATGGCACCAAAGATTAATTTGGAAATTATTGCTTAGACAAAGACGACATTTCTTCGGTCCTTCACTCGTCTTCCCTGTCTCCTGAAAAAGTAAAGAATTTTAGAAAAATATTTTTTTTGTGCATTCGGTCCTTCATGTTTTATAATCGACTTAACAAAGTTAATAAAACACTTGACGATTTAAAATTTTTTTTAGAATTTTTGATTAATTCAAAATTCATATCAATTTGCTTATTATGATAACTTTTAATGGTCCGCTGAATTTAAAATGTTATATTACCGTACTGGCACGATCTGTAAGACATATATATGATAATTGTACTGCATAAAATTTTACTTGTACTGTCCTTGCTTTTTATTTGAAGACAGCAAAATATGGTTATAACAGAAGAAAATATAGCACAGCGCAATTGCATCTGTTAATAAAAAGAAGCCATACCAGTACAGTTTTATGTAAACGGTGATTCAGCCTATTAAGGCCCTAATTACTCTAGGCATGCTCTAATTTTCTAATCCCTATATCTTTGTACCTGTCATTTTTGTTCTGTGACGAAATAGTCCAATTTTGAAATGACAAGTGTTTTCACCATAAGGTTTCAGAAATTTGAGAATGCTTAGTTTTCTTGTTTTCTTATTATTTACCTGTTATTTCTTCTGGGTGAGCTAAATGCACGTCCTTGTCTAGCTGGAGGTCCGTATAGAGCTAGAGGTTCCTCAGTAGTAGGAGCTGGTCTAGGAGTAGTCTGGGGCCTCACAGCCAGAGTAACCTCTGGTACATCATACTGGTAGCCAGGGGTGGTTGTCACAGTAATAGCAGGAGCCTGGGCATCACTGGCAACTGTAAAGAGCAATAATAATGACTTTTTAGTCTATCATATCATATGGTTTAAATATAATTCTGAGGGTAAAATAATTCTCTTTTAAGCTATCTTTATTGAAACAGGAGCATATTATGAATGAAACCTTTAACAATTCTCGGTCTTTCTTTCAAATCATTTCGACGAATTCCTAGGATAATTGTTTAAAACAAACCAGTACTATCTGATAAGTTTGTTTAACAAAGTTAAATCAGCTCTATTTCTTCACTAAACATAATTACACTTGATGTTTTCTTAATTTATTTGGTCAGTGTCCAACTCTGCAGAGGGTTATTTAAATATGTAAATCTTTAAGTTAACCTTGATTTTTGTAACTCACATTTCATTAGCATCGGCTAAAAACTGAAGTGAGCTGCTGAGAACCAGGTATGCAAAAACTAGGCCTATTTCCATATTTATGCATGAACAAAAACTATCTTTACCTTGGGGTGCATCTCCGCATGTGTTTGCGCAGCCATCAAAGCAGCAGAGTCCGCTATTGGGACAATCTGTGTCTCTTTGTCCGGGGGACCAGCAGGTAGATACAGCACCTTGTATTCAATTCATTAATCTTTATTTCGGGCATGTATGGTTGATACAGAACTTTTTCAGCAATCAATGAATCCATAAATCAATTAATCAAGAAATTTATATTCATTAGTTCAAAGCAAGGATGTAATGCAAGGAAAGTTATTACAGAAATGTACACATCTTTTGTACTGCAGTGGGGTGTCTCTGGGCGCTAATGTAAACACAAGACAGATATCGAAGCCTGACATGGGATCCATCTTTCACATAAAAAAATCAATGAAATATTCTGGTCATAGGAAACTATTATGTGAATTATCAAAATTATCAAATTTAATGCTTTTAACCTCCTCGGATTCTAAACGAACACTGATGCATATATTTTTGTTTACAAATTCCGCCCAGAGTGAACTGGTTTCAATATGTACGCAGAGTATACACGACAGCAATTAACTTTCCTTGCATTACAACCTTGGTCCAAAGGACCCCCATAATGCAAATGGATACATATTCACCTCGTAACTAATTAATCAATCATACTCTCTTTTAATCAATCCAACCGTATCTTTATTCAGGATATCGGCTTACAGTTCAATAGAATATCATGTAATCATTCAATAGATTTGACCCTATGATGAATAGATAAAAGGCTGACCTGCACACTGTGCGTCTGACCCCTGCTGTGCTGCTGGACAACTTCCTGCGTCGCTAGCATCTCCACCCTTTAATCATCATTATCAGTTTTAAACATTTATCATTTTAGGCACCGGGAAGCATTTAAAATGTTGTCAGAAAAGAAATGAAGCTTTAAAACATATTTCTAAAGATGAACTCTGTCTTTAGTTTTTGCAGTGATTTAACGGTCAAAAATAAAGCCTAAATGAGGTATCTTTAACAATTTACTAATTTCAAAGTTCAACAAACTACTTTTAAACTCACTGATGGGACTTTGATTGACACCATGGTTAAAAAAAAAAAAAAAAAAAAATTTGTTAGACATTGGTGTCCAAATTTAATGAATTTAATCCACGTCTCACCCCCAAAACCGGTTTAAATTGACCGCCGGCGTAAATTAAAAAATTTGATACAAATTTAAGTGAAACCAACCAAATTTGAGCCGCGGCTTAAGTTTAAACCACGACTCAAATTCTTTAAATTGGACCTTGGAGCAGAGACTTTAAAATGCTTGCTGGGATTTAACCAAAATTATTGTTATGCTGTATTCAATTTTCTGGAATTATGTAATCAAATTGTTTAAAAGTGTTTTTAAATATTAAATTATTTTTTTGCTTGTATAAAAACTATTAAAAACTACTGCCTGAGTTCCAAATGCTCCCTCAGCCAAGCCATAAAGTCCAGTAGAGGCCGCACAGTCAACGTTATACCTAGAAATAGATATGCAATATTATATATATGAGATATACAATATTATATATATGAGATATACAATATTAGATATATGAGATATACAATATTAGATATATGAGATATACAATATTAGATATATGAGATATACAATATTAGATATATGAGATATACAATATTAGATATATGAGATATACAATATTAGATATATGAGATATACAATATTAGATATATGAGATATACAATATTAGATATATGAGATATACAATATTAGATATATGAGATATACAATATTAGATATATGAGATATACAATATTAGATATATGAGATATACAATATTAGATATATGAGATATACAATATTAGATATATGAGATATACAATATTAGATATATGAGATATACAATATTAGATATATGAGATATACAATATTAGATATATGAGATATACAATATTAGATATATGAGATATACAATATTAGATATATGAGATATACAATATTAGATNTTATTATAGAATTATTATATATACAATATTGTAACTAGAAACAGAGAAACATTTTTAGATAAATGAATCAATGCTGACATTCAAAAAAATATTGTAAAAGAATTTAAAAACAGTCGAAAATATGCTAAAAATGTAAGAATAAATGAATAAAAACCATGAAATTACTGAACCTTAAATGCGTTTATAAAAACGAAGAAAAAAGATAAATGATGTTTCAATCCTAACTTCAAGTATATTCTTCCTTTTAAAATATTTGAGATTTGAAGATAATTTATTGATTTTTTCGGAACACCAATAATTATTCATCGCGTTTGAAAAATATTTATACATATTTTTTTCCCTATTTGAACAAAGCAAGATATGAATTGATGCATTGTTTTGGGATAGGTTTATGGATAACAAACACCCCTGAAAATACTGGCGTTGAATTTTTGGAAGTTTTCGATATATCATCTTAAATTCAAAGGTCAAAGGGGAGGCCGATGATAAATTATTATTCCCCCCCCCCCTCCCACCCCAATCCCAAGTCCTCTGAACAAACATTTAAACAAACATTAGTTAAAATATCAAATCAACTCTTGAATATTTTTGTTTTGAAGTACAGCTTTAATTCTATAGGGTATAATTTCTAAAAACAAAAAATGTAGGAATTATTGTACCATGAGATAGTATATTCACAAAACCTTTACGCTATAAATGGGCTCTTCAATTAAAATTAAACCCATTACCATCTAACCTTGTCACAAAAAGAAAACAATGCGTCTGTAAAAAGCTGCGTAATGTATACAGTGTACGCACAAGCTCGCCAAGGAGGATGGGTACGCAAAAACTGCGTTTAAGGTGATGGAGCATCGACAGGCTTGGAACCTTTGCTTGGAAATTTAGACACCGGAAATGAGAAGAGTAGTTCAAGTACGTTTTCAAAGTGAACATGGTACATGGTACATATATGATGTCATGAACATGGTACATGGTACGGTACATGGCACATATATGATGTCATGAACATGGTACATGGTACATATATGATGCCATGAAGATGGTACATGGTACATATATGATGACATAAATGACCGAGGTGTCATATATCTAGGGATGGATTTTTTAAAATTTGTCGTTTTTTTTAAACGTTTCCGAAAACGACCCCCCGATTGTGTCATAAAACTCAGATACGTTTGCGACATTTTTTCAAAAACTATCGTTTTTCGTTTTTGAAAGTTCAAAACGAATGGTTCGTTTTCAAAAACGACAGTTTCTGTTTAAAACAAAACGATCTTCTTTTGAAAAAAGTTAAAACGAAACGAATAACTTTCGTTTTTCGAAATGATTAACAACCCTACTGCATATATAATTATATCCTATACAAATAAAACATTGTTTTTATTAAATATTTTATTTCAATGGACTTTTCAAAAGTGTCATTAGATCTAATTATAAATAATATCAGTTTCATTTCTGACAATAATTATTTAATGATTTTGTTAATCAATGATAGCACTTTTGATTGAAGATAGCTAAGCATAATGTTGAAAATCTATTAAAATATGTATTTTTCTCAAACTAAATAATTGTATGGTTCCTAAGTAAAGACGTGTAGAACTAAACAAAATTGTTTAACCGACTTTATGAATAAAAAATGACAGGTTATTAATTTATCCATCATACTCTTCCCCCCCCCCCATCCCT
>NW_019396233.1:3710-5862 GCF_000591075.1 Eurytemora carolleeae | reverse complement strand
GAAAACGTTGAGCTCTTAACAATGCTATTTTTAAACACTGGTTTAAATTTATTCCATAAATTCGGAAAATAAAAAAGAGGATGTGATTTTAAATACTGGTACTTTAATCGTGGAATTGCAAAGTCTTCGCCATTTCTTAGCATATATTGGGGGTCTGTATCCCTGTTCAAGCTCCATGAGTTATTAAATGATGATGGCAGACGATTTAACCTATATTCGTACATAAAACAAAGGGCATTTACTTGTATTAGATCTTGGAAAGGGACTATGGCAGTTTTTAAAAAAAGTGGGGCAGTGTGAGAATTATAACTCTTATTGCAGACTAGACGTAAAGATTTTTTTATATATATATAGATAAATAGATAGATATGTGAATATATACAGCTATACAGTTAGCAAATCAGATTTGTAAACAGAATTTGAAAGCTAAATAAATAGAATATAAATAGATGGATAATTAAATATGTAGATAGAACAGATCAATATATAGATAGATAGATGAATATAAGAAAGTTAGCTAGCTAGATAGAATACAGGCATTCACTGTTATAGCGCCGATGTGCAATATTTTAAAAATAAAAAAGGTAGTAATATTTCCATTTACTGTTATAGCGCCGATATAAGAATTGGTCTCTAATTGGATGATGAGATAGATAGAAAGATAGATGTTACCGCCATGCAATTTCTATTGGTTCAGAATAGACAACAAACACATGGTTGAACCCTGATTGGATCAGATGCTAATGGACTCGGCATACAGGAGTGATAGTCTCGATCAACTCCTAAAATGCTTAGATTTCAGGCTATATACCCCCTTTCATTTTTCCTTCACAGACCCTTTAATAATGAATATTGGCTATTTTACTTGTTTATTTTTAGCAATCATTCAAATTAAAATATATTTCACATGGTTTATGAAAATATATTTCACATGGTTTATGAAAACAACTATGTGAATTGTGCATGAGAACCTATATAAGGATATAAGGATGTCTAAAGTAGCGTTTGGATGAATCGCCTTGATGGATGACATAGTTCCTGACTGGATGACATTTGCTTAGATGGATGGACAGTTAAAATAATAGTAGGTCTGAAACAGGCTTGCATCCCTTCACCATTAAAGAGACTGTAAGCAATACTCCAACGCCCGATTCACTAGGGACCCCTTTAAACCTTTATCTGATAAATTATATGTAAAATATTGTCGTTTTTATCGGCTAAAAGAGTATATTTCTGATACGTTATCTGAGAAATGCGCGAGTCATTTTTGTAGATAATCTGTGAATCGGGTCGGGCTAAAGCCAGCTTTGCATGAAGGTTCCTATTTGAAATTTCGCGTACAGTCCTTTTAGTATGCAACCGGAAGCAGACGTTAGCACATTTTTATTCACTGCAATATGGAATTAATGCAAACAAATTTATATTTGTCATTTTGCAAGGTTGCGAAAATTGCATCTTTTCATGTGGGTGCAAAAATACCTGAATTGATGTGTTTCAATTCATCTGTAAAAAAATGCGCATATTTAAATCTCGTCTTTAGAAGAATTTTAATGGAAAATTCTACGGGTGGGAGTTGGTTTTTCACCGGAAGCATTTCGCGCAATTCAGCGCAAATGTGCTTGCGAACTCCGCAAAAATTCCTCAAAATGATTATTGCGGAAGTAATCAGAAACGAGAAGTGCAAAAAATGCGGAATTTTTCCATTCCGCAATGGAAACCTCAGGTGGGAGAAGTAAATGGGAATTCTGAGATATACAGGAGGGGGAGGGGGGCAGGGAGCATTGACATTTCGATTCATGTTTAGTTCCGACACTGTCTAAAGGAAGATGCGCGCTCTGTATTCGACACCTGAAGACAGAGTGTGCTCGAGCGACTCACTCCCCAATTATATTTTTATTCTTAGCTGTAGCAGGCGCACACTACTCAGATCCGGGGTAAAGTTCATCTTCTTCCGATTTAGCTTATTAGCTAAATATATAAATAGACAGGTAGATAACTAGATAAATAGACAGGTAGATAGCTAGATAAATAGACAGTTATATAGCTAGATAAATAGACAGGTAGATAGCTAGATAAATAGACAGGTAGATAGCTAGATAAATAGACAGGTAGATAGCTAGATAAATAGACAGGTAGATAGCTAGATAAATAG
>NW_019396233.1:0-3560 GCF_000591075.1 Eurytemora carolleeae | reverse complement strand
GGGGGGGGGGGGGGGGGGAGTTGCCTTAGGCAAACACCTCAATAAAGGGGGGAAAATATTTTTTTTGGTAGAAATATTCACACTGTGATATATTTGTAATTTTAAGTGATCTTTTGAATTCAAAGTGAGTGGAAACATGTAAGAGGGGGTAAATGTTAAATTTAAAAATACTCCTTCAGATATTACAACCTACAGTTTTTGAATTTAATTGGATGCATTCGTATATTAGTTGGTATTTCAAAAAGTAAGTTAGTGCAAGGGGGGGGGTTATGAATGTTTCCTCTCAGAATTAATTTATACATTTAAAAAAATGTACATTGCTTAAAAATCTCGAATGAAATAGTTAACTGTAATTTTGCTGTTGCACGAACTCTTCTATAATTAAAGCTTCTAAAAGACAAGCTGAAGACCCATCAATTAACTGATTAATCATATTGCTAGTCAGTAATTTCAATGCTAGCATAAAACAATGTTTCAAGGTTTATCCTCAAGGGATTTAATAATTATTCCTAATTTCAGATTAGTTAATTTTAAGTGGAATATAGGAGGAAAACACATTTTGAAGTGGTTAGTTATTGAAGAGTATCTAAGTAATACAGTGTTACCCACATAGGATGACATTGAAAAGACGACTTTACACTCTTCAGACATGAATACTCAACGTTAAATTATTTTTTTTTGTCTATTGTCTTATAATTGATTATTAAATGATTAGGCTAAGAATGAAGCAGTTTGAAAGATGCGGGGAATCAAGAGTTTATGGAAACAGAGAGTATAGTATACATTCCGTACAGTCGTCACTGAAGTATAGTATACATTCCGTACAGTCGTCAATGAAGTACAGTATACATTCCGTACAGTCGTCACTGAAGTATAGTATACATTCCGTACAGTTGTCACTGAAGTATAGTATACATTTCGTACAGTCGTCACTGAAGTATAGTATACATTCCGTACAGTCGTCACTGAAGTATAGTATACATTCCGTACAGTCGTCACTAAAGTTTCATATTTAATGGATAGCCCTGTACATTCACCATTGCTTGAAACACAATTTTACAAACCAAGAATTATGAATCCTTGATTTTGTTAAAAGTTATATGGATCTCCGTCTGAAAAATAGAAACCTTTTGTGAATATTTACATAATAATCACGGAAGGTTGATCTTTTTCAAAATAAGGGTCTATCATAGTTTTCGAACTTTCTTTAGTATTTTTTCATCAGACGAACACGGTGATAGGATTGAAGAAATCCGTATGCAAGATTGTTGATTGGTATAAGTAACCATAACTACCCTGAGACTAATCTTATCAGATGAGAAGTGTTCAAGGATGCGTACTAAAAATAATCTATGCATACTGGATTTTATGGTGGTGCATGAGGGATGGGGCCGGGGGGGGGGGAATATTTTTAAATTTGAATTTATATATTCAAGTATACAATTATTATCAAAGATAAATGATATGACGGGACGAATTCTGCAATTTCATGGTTTTTCTTGTAATATGTATATATAAACGATTTAAAAAAACTTAAATATTTAATTTAAAATTCTTTTTGAATTCATCATTAATGTTATACTACCATTTTTCAAGAAGTAATTGGACTTCCGGATTTTGAACCCCTTTTTTAGAATATATAAAGTTTATCAAAAAAGTTTTGAAATATTTAATTTTGAATAATTTAAAAACGTCTTCTGCCAAAATACGTTTTAAAATGTTTTTTTTTTGTTTTGAAGGAATATTCTTGTGAAAGAAAAAATCTGTAATATCAAATTAAATCTATTCATGCACAGGCGGCATTTATAATTTGCTTACCACCAGTCGCAGTTGAACAGGGCTTGATTGAAGATAGTTCCGTTGGGGCACAAGAAGGAAACTGGATACAGGTTAGTGAAATCTATAGGGTCCTAAACATTTTAGCAGTTATTATTTTACTGTTTAATTTTAAATTGATTATTTAAAGGGACTGTAAGCACAGTTTAAAGTGACCCTCCATAAAAAGTTGGCAACGGTACCCTTAAGAGCTTAATGTCAGATCAAGTATATCAATGTTTTTGTTTCTCTAAACTGTTAGTTTTTGTTCACGGTTTCCTTACAAAAAGTGACTTGCGCATTTCTTGATTATTAGAAGCAAGTATGAAGTATCTCATTTTTTTTTCTCATTAAAACTGTTTATTTTCATTTGTGGTTTCTCTGCAAATATGACTTGCGCATTTCTTGCTTACAACAAGCAATGAAAAAATTCTCAAAAATTAACATTATCGGGCATATGGAGGGTTACTGGAAAGTACTCTAACATAATCGGGCATATGGAGGGTCACTGGAAAGTAATATAACATAATCGGGCATATGGAGATGTCACTGGAAAGTACGCTAACATATTCGGGCATATGGAGGGTCACTGGAAAGTAATCTAACATAATCGGGCATATGGAGGGTCACTGGAAAGTAATCTAACATAATCGGGCATATGGAGGGTCACTGGAAAGTACTCTAACATAATCAGGCATATGGAGGGTCACTGGAAAGTAATATAACATAATCGGGCATATAGAGGGTCACTGGAAAGTTCTCTAACATAATCGGGCATATGGAGGGTCACTGGAAAGTAATCTAATATAATCGGGCATATGGAGGGTCAATATAAAGTACGCTGGCATAATCGGGCATATGGAGGCTCACTGGAAAGTACGCTGGCATACTTGAGTTAATTATTTATAAAAAATCAATTTAACAAAACAATGAATGATAATTAGATTCAATCAATTAATCCATAAATCTATAAATAAACAAAACCAAATATTTCCTACCTGGAGGCAAACATGATAGGCTTGACACTCCAATTCGGGATCAGCATAATAACCTTTAAACAAATGGTGTTTAAGCAAAAATGTGAGAATCATTCGCAACTTTCAAATTGAAATTGAAATTTTTTTTTATTATTTTCTCGTTTTTTCACATTTTCTAACTACAGCATTTATAATTGTTCAAACAATGATTGTCCATCTAGAATGTTGCACCAATTATATACAATTATACAATTATGGGGTGAGAGCATATGTAAAAAATGTAACGAGCTATAAAAACGGATTTTAAATCAAAACAAAGAATCATTTCCCTTTTTCATCAAATTATGTGGAGAACAGTAAAAATGTAAAATATTTAGAAAGTATAATTAAAAAAAATACCTCCAAAAATAAGTCCTGAGCATGAGAAGCTGGTTTCCTGTACACTAGAGTATATGGGATAATCCGTTCCAGGCTCTCCGGGTATAGAGTTCCTGAAATGCAACTATATATATCTATATGTAAATAAAAATATAAACTAGAAGGAACAGTGTTCTAGGCTCTGGTATAGAGTTCCAGGCTATCCAGGTATAGAGTTCCTTAAATACAATACTATATATCACCCTAGTATGATTAGTAGTAATTCAGTCCATTTGATATCGCCGCTAAATTTCTTTATTTTTCTCCTATTGGTGGATTTTTTTAAAGATAGATAGATAGAATGATGATCGATAGATAGCACTGAAGACACATTGAAACCTAATTAGATAA
>NW_019396232.1:207835-299287 GCF_000591075.1 Eurytemora carolleeae | reverse complement strand
TCAGTATATGTTTATTCGTTTTGCAAGTATTAGCCGTGTTCAGAATTCTGGGATCACTGTGGTAACTATTTCTATATATATTTATGCTTGTCGGTTTGATTATAATATGATTGATATTTATATATGTGTTTATTGGTTCCTAGCCACAGTTTTTTAATGCCTGAGTGAATTATTTATTGTAGTTGTATGATTTATCACTCAAAGCTTTTTCTGTGGGTTTATTAAACTTATTTAGATTGAAGGCTCAGAGAAATAAACGTTCGGAACCTTACTATCATCCTTTTTTATTATGAAGAGCGTTGAGAGAAGGGAGTCTTACGATCCGGTCCTGAGAAATACCACACGGTATATATATTAGGTCTTTAGGGAAATCGCTAAGTAGCGAAACAGTTTCTTTCCAATAAACGTCTAAAGGGCTGATCGGGCCCAAATTGTGTGTGGGACCTCACATTTTAAAAATTAGCCTCCAACCAAATTTGATTTTCATTACATTTTGAAAATCCATAAAATTTGCAAACTTTTTTGTGATTTTTTACAATGTATACAAAAAGAAAATTGAATGGAAGATAGGCCCGAAGCGCCCTGAAAGTATAGTGATAATAGAAACTTTACGAAGGTTTAAGAGTCTTAACAACAAAGCTTCTGAGCCCGCGATTTAAAAGTTTCGTCTTGAGTCTCTTTCATTTGACCCAGGTTTATGTCTCAATCTTGAATCAGCTGATGATCGCTTATGTCACGTGATCGACAGCTACCAGCTCTTAGGATCAACTTCAGGAGTTAGGCCAATAAAGTTAAAACCGACCTTGGTTGGTGTTAGTGGAGAATTAGTCTTATCATGAGTCTTATTCTAATCAAATTCATTGAATCCGTCAATTCCAATTATAAAAATCCGCTAAATACAATATAAAACTGATATAATAAACCCACCCAATTTTGTGGAAAATCAACTTGAATCTTAAATTCGCCTCAATGGCCGTTTTGATCGGTATCTTAGTTTCCCAATTTTTTATCCCGGGCTCTGAAATCCGTGTATTTATTTATTTAAGATTATAAAAATCCCATACATACAAATTACCATATAAATGATATACCGAACATAGGCAGGGCAGACGTATCAATATAGAATACGTTATTTAAAACTTATCAAAATTTACATTAATGCATTCTCATATTTAACAAAGGTTCACTAAAAAGTTGGACTCGATTGGTTCAACCATTTTGACCTTTATTGGATACAAACAAACACCCAGTTAAGCCAAAAATAAATGAAGATGAAAAAATGTAGGTTTTTGTAGAGTCTATTTCTAAAGCATCGATGGTTGTAAACGTAAAGAGAGTCCCGGGGAAACTTTTAATTATATTTCAAGGAGGTTAACTTCCATACTTTCTAAATGGTCCAGACAAACTTGAACCTAGTTCTCAAAAAGATAGATAATGTTAGATAAGTAAAGATAGTAAATCAAGAATGATTTACTGCCACCAACTTTGAATAGTGAATCTAAATAATCTTTAAAAAATGTCTTCTAAAATATAATTTTATTTTTTATTTTCCAGGTGTTTGTAATTGTTTAAATATATTTAATTTTTGTGTTGATGATGTGATATATATAATATATATGATTGTTTTAATATATTTTGTTTTTGTGTTGATGATGTGATATATCTATATATAAATTTGGCTTGTCTGGGTGTTTGTTTGTTTGTTTGTCTGTCTGTCTGTCTGTTTGTATCCAATAAACGTCAAAACGGCTGAACCGATCGGGCCCAAATTTTTGTGGAACATCTAGGGAGCCCAGGGAAGGTTTATGAATGATCAAAATTTCAAATATTTGTCTCCATCAAAATTCGATCGTCATTAAATTTTTTAAAATNGGATTTAGGAACGGGAAAAGAGATTTTTTTCACTATAAAAAGTCAATAGAGGTTAAAGAATGACTGTTAAAAAAAATCTTAAAGTAAAATTGGTTTTTCCTTCTATATAAGAAAGGAAAGAATAAACTCTTATTTAAATGTATTTTTTGGCAGGTTTACATTATAAAGGAAATTGAACCACCTGTAAATCCAAGTTTGCAGATTTGATATCTTGGATTTTATTCATGGTCATTTATGCACGGGATTCAAAACGATAAATTTACTTTAGTTAATTTCAGATTTTATTTAGATTTTCCCAGAGAGAAATGTGCAAATTTGTTAATATAAAATGTTGTAAAATGATTCATAATGTAAAACTATATCGTCTTGTTTATTTTCCTTTACAAACAAAATGTTTGTGCTTTGGAAGTTGATATACAGTAGTTGGCGATTATACCAATACAATGAAGACGACTTTTTATTAAGAATGCTTTGATCATTAACAACCATTTTTCAAATTAAAAGTTTCCAAGTAAACAAAGAGAAGCTGTTAATAGACAACTTCTCTTTGTTTTTATGTGTATGTACAGCTGTTTATGTTTATGTACCTGTTGGTAAAATAAAATACTTTATTAGCATCAAATATTAATTGGGGAACTTAACAGAATCATGGGAATGTCCTAAGCTTGGTTACAAACTCCAAGGTTGAGTAGGTTTACTTTTATAGGGAACATTTAGTTCCCAGGCAAATCTGGGTTCCCAAGCTAATGTAAATTAAATCATTTTCATTCTGAAATCCAAGGTTGACCGAATTACAGTAGTTAATTTATATGGAATTTATCATGCTTTGATTAGACTTTGGAATCTAACAAAAATCTATGAATGATTTTATTTGATGTAGCATTCAATAAAATCTTGATAACATCTGAACAGTCGTTTAAAATACTCATCCTCTAGAGATAACTCTTTACATAGTACATACGTTAAAGTAAGAGAATAGGGGAAGAGAAGAATTATATTCTTAGGGGAGAATATACGCCCGCGCCTAGGTACCTTGTATCGATGGGGAGAATATACGCTTAGTTACCTTGTATAGTTAGTGAGAATATACTCCTAGTTACCTTGTATCGATGGGGAGAATATACTCCTATAATTACCTTGTATCAATGGGGAGAATATAATCCTATAGTTACCTTGTATAGTTGGGGAGAATATACTCCTAGTTACCTTCTATCGATGGAGAGAATATACTCCTAGTTACCTTGTATAGTTGGGAAGAATATACGCCTAGTTACCTTGTATAGTTGGGGAGAATATACGCCCAGTTACCTTGCATAGTTAGGGAGAATATACTCCTATAGTTACCTCGTATAGTTGGGGAGAATATACTCCTATAGTTGCCTTATATAGTTGGGGAAAATATACTCATCTGTAGTTACCTTGTATAGTTGGAGAGAATATACTCCTATAGTTGCCTTGTATAGTTGGAGAAAATATACTCCTATAGCTGCCTTGTATAGTTGGGGAGAATAAACTCCTATAGTTGCCTTGTATAGTTGGGGAGAATATACTCCTATAGTTGCCTTGTATGGTTGGGGAGAATATACTCCTATAGTTACCTTGTATAGTTGGGGAGAATATACTCCTATAGTTATATTGTATAGTTGGGGAGAATATACTCCTATAGTTGCCTTGTATAGTTGGGGAAAATATACTCCTATAGTTGCCTTGTATAGTTGGGGAGAATATACGCCTAGTTACCTTGTATCGATGGGGAGAATATATGCCTAGATACCTTGTATAGTTGGGGAGAATACACTCTTAGTTACCTTGTATAGTTGGGGAGAATATACTCCTAGTTACCTTGTAATGTTGGGGAGAATATACTCCAATAGTTACCTTGTATAGTTGGGGAGAATATACTTCTATTGTTACCTTGTATAGTTGGGGAGAATATTCTCCTAATCACCTTGTATAGTTGGGGAGAATATACTCCTATTTACCTTGTATAGTTGGAGAGAATATACTCCTAATCACCTTGTATAGTTAGGGAGAATATACTCCTAAAGTTACCTTGTATAGTTGGGGAGAATATATTCCTATAGTTACCTTGTATAGTGGGGAGAATATACTTCTATAGTTACCTTGTATAGTTGGGGAGAATATACTCCTATAGTTACCTTGTATAGTTGGGGAGAATATACTCCTATAGTTACCTTGTATAGTTGGGGAGAATATACTCCAATAGTTACCTTGTATAGTTACAGAGAATATACTTCTATAGTTACCTTGTATAGTTGGGGAGAATATACTCCTATAGTTACCTTGTATAGTTGGGGAGAATATACTCCTGTTGTTACCTTGTATAGTTGGGGAGAATATACTCAAGTAAAGACAATCCTCAGACATAGATAAACTTGAAGACCTAAAAATAGACAGATAATTACAAACTGTTAACTAAGATATGACTGTGCTGGGTATTATCTATTAAGCCTTGTTTTTAAAAGTTATCAAATGAAAAGAAAATATTTGCTTAAAAGTAAATTTTTTTGTCGAAAAAGAAATTTATATGATTTTAGAAATTCGACTAACCCATATTTAGTTTTACTTTACTTAAACTAAATACTTTTGATTATTTCTTGTTTTGCATAAATTTTCCAATGGAAAAAAATATATTTTTGGCGTGAAATCAACTTTATAGATATTCATCTAATTATTCCTTTTATAACTGAATTCGGATCTGGGTTCCTTTCTTAACAATGCAAAAAAAATAATGTATAATTAGAACCATTACTCACAATTTACTGCAGTATTACATCTTTGATTTTATATATTTTCTAATGATGATAAATGATTTGATTTGTGTGCACAGTGAACATATACCAAGGAGTATGAAATAGAAGGGAGATACAACTGACGCGGCCCGCCCTACCATATGATTATACATGCTTTGCAGACGGTACTTCATTTGTATAAGAAATGTTCAGAATAGGCTATTGTATACGCGGTAATTGTACATTAGACAAATATTTCTTATACAAATGAAGTACCGTCTGCAAAGCATGTATTAATCATATGGTAGGGCGGGCCGCGTCAGTTGTATCTCCCTTCTCGTTAAATCGTTAAAAAATCAAGAATGGAGTAAGGGAATTTTGTAGAAATTAAATTTTGTTTTAAAGAAATATTATTTTCTTGGTTACTTTTATATTCTCTAATTATTGTTTACTGTATTTACCCCAGAAAGGAAACTCGGAGGTTTCCTTAAAAGCGATCTCTTTTAAAGAAATTGAGTATTTGTCACAAACTCTGATTTTCTAATCACTATTTCTTTGCAACCCGATGTTTTAGACCTTAGCTATTTCAAACTATAAATTCTGGTAAATCTAATATTATCAAGGTTCACGACATCGGGTTGCAAAGATACAATGAAGGATTAGAAAATTATCATTTCTTTTGATAACTGGTGTCTAAAACGTTGAATTCAAAACCAATTGACGTCATATCCAAGTGTACGCAGGGTAAGCTTTTCAGTGAAATCCATGTTTCCATTTATTTTAGCAGACATGATAATATTATGGCTTTTAAATTCAGGTATTACCATGCTATTTCTTAACAAAGACGATCTCTAATTCGTCACTTAATTCCCGTGTTTATTGAGACACCATGTATTATACTAATATACCGCTCCCGAGTAATATCTTAAAATATATCTTCAGTCATTAATCTAAGCTTTTATGTCTCTTTTTCAACAAACCTAATCTAATATCTTTTTCCTTTTTGGCCAGGTAGACGACACAAATATGCTAATATGGCGAAGTATGGATCTTTTATTAAAAATGTTTTAACATAAAATATGTTTAATTCCAAAAGTAGAAAAAACTTCAAGGTAATTTTACACTTGCTGACTTAATTTATAAGAACAAAGTATTTTTTGTATTTAAATTCTGTAAACAATTTAGAAATTGAAGAATTTACGTGATTTTGCAGTATCTAGAATCTAAATAATAAAAAAATATTCTTTTTTATTTTGTATCTCATATATGTTCCGCTATCTCATTGCACTGCATTCTGTTTTAAAGGGACCGTTCACTTATTTGGTTAATTTCAGGGTAATCTAAACAGCCTATTCGCTGTTGATTGGTAATAGTCTTAATTTTCAAAGACAACTGTGGCCGGAGAAAAAAACCTATTTTTCGTTCAGAATTAGAGCGGAAGGCGACGGTCTATAGCAAATAGGCTGTTTAGTTTACCCCCTGAAATTACCCAAATAAGTGAACGGTCCCTTTAAGCTAGTTTTGTATTTGAAGTATTCATGTAGATGCTGCATTATTTTAATGACCAGATTACTTCATTTTTAAAAATATTAAAAAAACTGTTTTACTTTTTTATGCTGACCCACGTTTATCTTTTTTTATGTATGATAATGAGAAGACACTATTATTTATTTACCATCAGGAAGACTAATGATTAAAAATGAATGTCTGTCCTGAAAAGACCATATACTCCATAATTTATTTTCAAATTCGTTAACAATCAATTCATTTTCATTTCCTATATTCTTCGGATATTGTTCATTTATAATACTATCTGTCTCTCCCCACTATCTCCGTATACTGCATATTGATTTTGAAGTATTATTGTAATATTAAGAATAAATACAATGAACAAGTTATGTTTATTCTGAAAGGAGATAATGGATAAAAAGATTTTGGATTCGGTTTACTCTTATGTTTTTTTTTATCAATTAGAATAACATTTTCCGTAAAGTTTGATAAAGTAAAGTTTGCTCTTGTACACTCCAGTTCATTTCAAGTACCGGGAAGACTTTACCCAGAAAGCTGTACAGTACAATTACAGACTATGAAGGCTAACCGGGACATTACCACAAATGAATCCCATTCTTGTGAAATTATTATTTATGTACGTGGTTATAACCTTTGTAGATTGTATGCCTTTCAGAAGACAAATCAAGAAGTATATATTGACCTCTTCACCAGCGCGATAAACATACAATCTTTGAAAAAGAGTATTATTTCTTGAAACCTCTAGAGAGTGCCTGGGCTATAAAATATAATTGGTTTTAAGGAGAAAGTTGGAGAAATCTTGTCGAAGTATGAAAACCAATTCCTTGTCTTAGTTTCTTTGTTTTTGCAGGATCTGGTGTTTCTTTAAACTCTTCCAAACCTGATTATATATAAACACAGAGCTCCAGCTTTTGCTATATACTTTAATAGGCTAAACAGTACGAATCTATGAAAGAAAGTCATAGAAAAAAGTTTCTGAAAAACAGGAAATAACAATTTTTCTGAAGTCCTAGGACAAAATGCCACCGTAAATAAAGTTCTAAGTTTTAGATTCCTGGGACTTTTTTCCATAAAATAGTATGGGGACTGCCAATAAAGTCTCAGGAAATAAGATCACAGGAAAGTCCTGGAGAAAATATATCCGATGAAAAATAGATAAGAAAAAAGACATATTTCTTGGGAAAAGGAGGTCTGAGAGGTTTTCATAAAAAGGACTTTTCTTTCATTCACCTGCATATTAAATGTTTCTAGAAGTGTTCTTAATATCAAGTCCATTTTTTCCATGGTTAAAAACATTCTTTGTTCTCTTCCATGTTCCACTATCAGAGGACTTTTTTGTATACAATCATACTGGCACCAGAAAAGAAGAATTATAAATAAGTCTCAAAATAGTAGGAATCTATTTCAATAGACTTTTTAATTCAAGGACTTTTTTCCACAGAACATCTTCAGATAACTTTTTTAGCGTTCACCAAAAAGTACAATAGTCGGCAATCGGATTTTGAAGAACTTATGCATGACGTCATTGGTGTTAAGTTCGAACCATAAAGAAAAAGAAAAAAAATACATCAAACTGCACTAATTTCACTGCAAACCTAATCAAGCACTTTAGTCATAATTTATCACCATTGTTAAAAAATTTTTCGAAACTGAAAATTTTAATGTCGCTAGTGACATAAAATACAACTGTACTGAATGTACACGTATTCCCACCTATTGCACTTCTTTATCGTCTTTGTTTCGCATGGCATTATCACGTGAATACAAAGGGTGGTAATGTACGTTTGACTTGATATCAGGGGGCGGAAACGTCATGGGTGTGTGTCTGTACCAAAAGAGTGTGTGTTAGTTTAAAGTACTGGTCTGCAAAGCAGTGCGACTGGCTTTCTCATGCCAGACCAGCGCCCAAGAATGTAAGGCAAGGAAAGTCAATTGCGGTCGTGTATACTCTGCGTACATATTGAAACCAGTTCTCTCTGGGCGGAATTTGTAAACAATAATAGATGCATCAGTGTTCGTTTAGTATCCGAGGAGGTTAAAAGCATTAAATTTTGATAATTTTGATAATTCACATAATAATTTCCTACGACCAGAATATTTCATTGATTTTCTATGTGAATGATGGATCCCATGTCAGGCTTCGACATCCGTCTTGTGTTTACATTAGCGCCCAGAGACAGTACACTGCAGTACTAAAGATGTGTACACTTCTGAAATGACTTTCCTTGCCTTACATCCTTGACATCGCCTACATCTCAAATCTAAATACTGTTTTATCGACGCGTGAATACAATTGATAATTAAAGACTGCTAGTCTTTATAATATTTGCACCACCAAAATTGACGTCAATTTTGAACATTCAAAAAAACTAACGGAAATCGAAGACGATTTTCAAGTCTTCTCTTAACTACCATGATTATTGGGACAGACTATATTACCAACAACAGACAACAAATCCCAAGTTTGGAACCAATACTGATGGAAAATGTAAATGGATTAATTTGGGATAAAAAGACAAAATCCTTAACTACTAATTTTGGGAAATATCCGCGTAATTTAACAAACTTTGCTGAACTTTTGCCAACTGTGATTGAAAAAAAACTAAAATCTAAATTATTTTGTTTTCAAAATGAACAGAATAAAGTTTTGACGAACCTGACATTGTTTATGTACTCAATATACCCAGCTGTAAAGTAGTGTTCAGCTTCAGTCTGGTTTTCAGTCCTGAAATAGTTTTATATAAAAAATATTCCTTTTCTGTATTTTTAATAAATTCTTGACTAAAAAAATGTAATATACTAGCCTTAGAGGGCGCTTCGCGCCCATCTTATAAATTAATTGTGAACATGTTCTCTTTGTATACATCGTAAAACAAAACAAAAATAGTTCGCGGATTTTCACAAAAAATTTCGTGGATTTTCAAAATTTTAAAAAATTTAATAAAGATCAAATTTTGATGTAGACAAATATTTAAAATTTCAGTCATTCATAAACCTTCCCTGGGGTCCCTAGATGTCCCACAAAA
The DNA here is from genome assembly GCF_000591075.1 of Eurytemora carolleeae. Lineage (NCBI taxonomy): Eukaryota > Metazoa > Arthropoda > Copepoda > Calanoida > Temoridae > Eurytemora > Eurytemora carolleeae. Next base: position 290,106 of record NW_019396232.1, on the reverse strand, counting down.
AAATTTGGGCCCGATCGGTTCAGCCGTTTTGACGTTTATTGGATACAAAAAAACAAACAGACAAGCCAAATTTATATATAGATTGTAACCATTTGAATGTGGTGTATTATCATTAACGAGAATCGTCAATTGGAAATATGAAACAAGCCGGAATTTTCTCTACCTGGGTAAAAAAGATATCCTTATATTTCTAGCTAAAAAACTGTAATTGTCAATCACAGGGAATAATAAAGTGTTCTTTCATAACTCCATCTCTTTAAACGAAGGGTTGCTTGAAATCACGTAACCAGTCCCTTTAAGTGAACATATTTGAACAATCAACGTAGATTTATTTTTAAAACCTTAATATTGCTCTTCTATGTTCTAAAATAGTTTTACTCCCTGCTTTATCTGGTGTATAAGAAATGCGCATGCATATGGTATATATACGGATCTGAGTTATGCAATAAATGAATGTAGTTGTACTTTTTTCCATCTATAGATATTATCCCGTATGTATTCCAGTCTATATACATGTAGTCTATTCTATTCTATTCTATTCTATTCTATTCTATTCTATTCTATTCTATTATATTATATTCTATTCTATTCTATTCCTGCAAATATGTTAATGTGATCACTATATAATACTACCAAGAGAGAATAAAGTAAATATTACATTTTTTATTATATATAAGGAAGGGGGATAAAGGTGGAGGTGGGTGAGAGAACAGAATCAGGTGTAATGCAATTCAAAATTTTAATTTAAAAAAGATAAAAAGGTATTTAATAGATATTCGTTCCATCTTCCATGTTAAGTTTTGGTTTAAACCTTTGTTATTGTTATTTTACCTAGGGAAGCGCTGTGGACAGGATGGACCAGGAGAAGTTGCTTGAAGAATTCCAGGCCAGGGAGGGAGATCTTGAGTTGGACTAAACCTAAACCAGGAGCATTATTAGTATCAGGAGGATCCTGGGTTGGACTTAACCTAAACCAGGATCATTATTAGTATCAGGAAGATCCTGGGTTGGACTAAACCTAAACCAGGAGCAGGATTATTATCAGCAGGATCCTGGGCTGGACTAAACCTAAACCAGGAGCAGTATTATTATCAGGAGGATCCTGGGCTGGACTAAACCTATACCAGGAGCAGTATTATTATCAGGAGGATTCAGGGTTGAACTAAACCTGAACAAGGAGCAGGATTATTATCAGGAGGATCCTGGGTCGAACTAAACCTGAACAAGGAGCAGTATTATTATCAGGAGGATCCTGGGTTGGACTGAACCTAAACCAGGAGCAGTATTATTATCAGGAGGATCCTGGGTTGGACTAAACCTAAACCAGGAGCAGGATTATTATCAGCTAGATCCTGGGTTGGACTGAACCTAAACCAGGAGCAGGATTATTATCAGGAGGATCCTGGGTCGGACTAAACCTGAACAAGGAGCAGGATTATTATCAGGAGGATCCTGGGTCGGACTAAACCTAAACCAGGAGCAGGATTATTATCAGGAGGATCCTGGGTTGGACTGAACCTAAACCAGGAGCAGTATTATTATCAGCAAGATCCTGGGTTGGACTAAACTCAAACCTAAACTTAAAACTAGTTTCCCTAAAAAGAAGAAAAAACGCCAAATACATTAAATTTACAGTTATTGTGTGCAACAAGGAAACTATAAATCTATATAAGCGTAGAAGATGTATCTGTATAGAATTGATTACTCTATTATTATTATACTTTGTATTCATAGAAACTAATCAGTTCTTTGTAAATACAGTTAATAGAGGGATATTTAAAGGGACTGCTACTGATTTGAACACTGTATTTATGTTCAAAATAAAAAATTATTTGACTTACATGTTTGCTGCAGAAAAAAAAGAGGTTTAAAAATTTAAAATTGAAGTTGAATGGTGAACTACCAGTTATATACTGTGCTATACATAAGCCAACATAAAAGGGATTTTCGTAAAATCCCCAGTGCTATTAAGCTTTAAAACAAGCATTTCCTTTAATGAAACATGGTTCATTCTTCTTTCTTGCAGAGAGGAATAGAAGCGCATTAACCACTTCAACCGTTAAGGGGACTTATTTAATCTACAACTTACAAGTAGATTCAATAAAATGCATCAAGTGCAGTGTTGTCATCCTTTTACATACAGAGTTACCGACAAAGAATGCGACTGAAGGACGACTGTACGAAATTTAAAAATGTACGGTCTTCTGAAGTGTTTTTATGTTTTTTCTTTGCCAAATCAATATAAACATGATTGGAAGACTTTAGTGAATACAACAGACCAAATTAAACATTAAAAAGTTACATGCCTAATTCACAACGATACTATTTAACACTTTATTGGATTGATAATGAGAAAATACGGTCTTTTTTCTCTATGTAAACGATGTAAATTCTTTCCATTTCCTTCATTTTCTCTGCAGCATAAACCCGTAGGCCACTTTTAGAAATGTATTAATTTTTATATAGAAAAACGAGGATAACTCCAACATTTATGTGCTTGTATAAGAAGAGTCAGGTTGTAATATCCTGTAGAGGTAACCCTGGGCCTGTTATAAATATAAAATTGATTGTTTTAAACTACAGGGTGTCCCAAAAAACATGGGAATTCGGTGACGAATTCGATATAGTCTTTAATATGAATTAGCATTGTAATACCTAATTTCAAAAGTCATTATGTCTGATAGAGTTTATTTTAAGAATACGGAAAATGGCTGTAAAGATGTGTCTATAATGTCTCCGCAAGATGAATAATGAAGACGGACAAGTTTACTCTGTTTGTATACTGTAATTTTCTTGTTTTACTAAGTACACCCTTATGCAGTCAAAACATAAACAAACAAAATGTGAACATAGCAGACGAAACTCTTACAGATTACAGCTTTCTCAATAGGTATCACTATACTAAATCAAAGAATTATTTGAAAAGACGATATCGAATTCGTCACTGCATTAACCCATGTTTATTGGGACATCCTGTATATAAAGAGTTTTGATGCATGTTAGCCTAGTTTCCAATCTATTGAATCTGTTTGAGTTGTATCCGTGTCCGGATATTCTCATGTTTGTTCTCTTATTAACTATACTTCCCAAGGGCAATAACAAAATGCACATTTCACCCCCCCCCCCAGCTAATTTCCTAACTAGTAAATTTAAAGCAATCAAGTGTATAGTATTGACGAGCCCGTGAATATTTAAAGAGACTGTTTACTCATTTGAAACATACACAAAATTACAAAATTTCAGAATTTAGAAAAGTTCTGATCAAATTCTGGCATATTTCCTTTAATCATAATGGAGGGTCACACTTGAAATTACGTCGACATTCCACTAGAGCTCTTTTGGTTTTAAGAACTTTAAGGATTATTTCATACGTATTTTTATTAAAAAAGGGAGAATTTGATTTGCTAGGAGATATTTTTGAAACGTTGGAATTATACAACAACATTTTAACTTTTTGTTAAACTGTTAAACTCGTTTTACCTCCAACAAGTTTTATTGAAAATGAAAACTTGATTTCAGTTTTTCCATTTTAAATTTAAGAATTATCAGTTTTAATTTAATCATCTTCTTCTTTAAGGTAATAGTATCTAATCATGCTGTGTTCAAAACTGTAGAGAGAGAAACCTGATAAAAACATTCCTTTTAAATGTAAATTGAAACGATCAAAAGTATTCAAAAGTATTTTCTTTACTCTAAAGCCTAGCATTTCTTTAAGTTAGAGGCTGACCCCCCACCGCCTCTGGAAATCATACTTTTTACTTTTCAAGAACAATGAATTTAATTGTTTTATGATGAATTGATTCTTTGATTTATAAATGATAAGTAAATGATAAATTATCAAAAGAGAGACATGATGAATTGAAAAATAATCGATTAATTGATTAGTAATTGAGTTATAGATTAGTGATCGACTGATTGATTGATTGATGAACTGGTGATTGATTGATTAATAAATAAGTGATTGATCAACAGGCCATTGATTGATTGCTTAGTTTTTTTTTATATTTTATTTTGCTATGTTCTTGAGGTTTTCGAGAGATGAAGCATCTATACATTATGTATATCTAGGAAATATTTGAGATATTTTAGATTCAAAATTGTTTTATCAATATCCAACATGTTTTCTATTATGATTATGCATTTAATATACTTTAAATTTCAGTTAGAAATCTAGTAAAATTATATCTTTTACAAATAGGAATATAGTATAAGTCACTGTCATGATGAATTGGTGATGGAAATAAAAAATTTCAGTTTTTTATTTTTTTTGTCTAAATATAAAAGGTCCATTTTATGATTAATGACCTGAAATCTTGTTGTTCATAAGGCCAGTTAGATTTTATGATTTTTTGGTGCAATATGTTCATAAAACTACCAAGATGGGAATAATTTATTTGGTGTACCGTCACGTTTTGCCTGATAAAATCTGTATGTATTCAGAGCTGTAAACTTTAGAATGGTGGATAACAAGATTAATGCTTAAACTCCTGGTTTTACTAAACCCAAGATTATTTTTAAACGGATTCGATAACCAAGAAAGAAGTAAATAATTTAACCAATTAGCATGTTATGTTAGATGTTACTCTTTAACTTTTGAAAAACCGGTTTTGATTTCTAGTTATGATGGTGTCATATCAATTGAACTAAACATCGACTGAAAGAATGTAAGTTTTGGATTAATGTTTATTAAGACTAATGTTCAAAATGACATTAGTTCTAAAATGTGTTTTTTTATAATTTCATATTAGCATAATTAAATTTATATTTGTTTAAATACTCTAAAAGCTGGCATGTGAACAGAGCTGACTTTAATTCAACCGGATATTAGTCAAAGCGATAAAGCATAGTATTTGTAATTGTTATCAAACGCAACTTTTTTACAGTAGAAATATCCATAAAGAGGATTAAGAAGAAAATCAAAAGGTTCTACATTTGATAATCAGATTAAGGGACCGTGATTAAGGATATCTAATTTTAAAGTTTTCAGCTCAGGTTAGTCTTGTATATACAGATACTACAAATGAACCAAAGATCACAGTTATGCGGAGCCCAACCTTTCCATTTATCGGAATATTTTGTCCTTAATTTAAAGTATATTTCTCTATACCATGACATCCTTCCAACTCGAAAAAATATTATAATAGGGATTTCAAGAAAATCAAGAATTTCTGAACTTTATCAAGAAACGAAATTATTGATAAAAATAATTAAAAATGGAGTTTAGCTTATTCGGAAATTGTCGACGGCGGGAGTAAAACTAATACGGGACGTGTAGACAATTCCTCATTTGGCAAATATTTTCGACCAATTGGAGATCAGTCAATTTTGTCGAGAATTTGCATTGCTGAAAACTGGCTGAATTTGAACAATAAATCTCTCTAAAAAAGGACTGTGTTGTAATTTTAAGTGACTCAACCCATTTTAATTACAATTCTTAAATAACATGACCAAAACATGGAACAAATTAGTTGCGTATGCATACAAATAGATTGAGAAACATAAATAACTTATATCATTGAAAATAAGTTATTAAAATTAATTTCAAAATCTCGCAGGTTTAAGCAAATTCTCAGCTAGGGTTGCTTATTGGAGGTTTTCTTTATTTTAATTCTAATATGGCTTTCATTGATAATTTCTTTTAAGAAATATGTTCTTAACAGCAAATTAGTCTATAAAATAATTTTTTTACATGTTTCGGGATACTAAATAATTGTAAAAAACGTTTCTTATGCCAACTGAAACAACAGCATCATGGGCATCAAATGAAAGTTTTCTATACAATACTGCACTTTGCAATCAACTACCATGTCTAGTCGGTCTCTCCCTTTAGGGGTACCACGTTCAATCGGACATGCCACTCAATTAATGGAGGATAAGTTTAAATTATGTTAACAGTCCTTTAAAGGAATGAATTAGTCTAACACATTCTGTCCATTTAAAGATTCTCGGCTTAGAAGTTTATCAAGTTTCCTCGACGAATATGTAAATCTCTTGGATTGAAAAGTTGTTGGTTTGATTTGTTGAATAGTTTACCTCCACAATCCAGTAGGTGGTAGAGCGTAGGGAATACCTAAGTACACATCTACAGGATCTAGTTTATATTCTCCTCCTACCAGAGATATAGTCCGACCCTGGACCTTCCCTTTCCTAAACAATTATCAAAAATTATTATAAAAAGAGTTTCAGGGCTCTGAGCGCCCTTCTTTCTTTATTTTCTTTATTTTAGCTTAGTTGTTGCTTTACAAGGTTATATTCAATACATTAGTAACAACCATACAATATTTTACACAATTTTACAATATGAGCTCACAATCAACATTTGAGCGTGTTAAATGTTGTCTTTTGTTTAGAAAATAGTCTACAATCAAATGATTTAGGCTTGAGAATAAGACTAAGAGAGCAGTCTGAATAATTTCTGAACCTTTGTCTCTGAAGTTTGATCCTGTTAGGCTAACCCTGTATTACTCCAGTGCATATTTATTAACCCTCATTTAACCCTAATCAGGCTAACGTCTGGTTTACCCAAAATAGTTTATAATCTACTTCCTTATTGTGATACAAATCTATAACACTTGATACATTCTTGGAAAGCCCTTAGGCTCTACTTTAAAAATCTTCAAAGAAAAATTTCAGATTGTCAAAATTTCAAACTTTTTTATAGCAAAATCAAGTTATAAAGCAAAAGATGGACAAAAGTGCGCGAAATATGATAAATTATAGATTTTTGTAAAGCCCTACCACGCACAGCGAATTCAAATTTGCAAAATTATTGGAAAATTTATCAAAAACTTAAAAGCCCCTCTTTTAGTCTAAGGTGAGGGGCATGAGTTAGTTAGAAAAGTCAAAAAATTTTGAACAGACCAATACTTTTTGAGTTATCTCCAGAAAAACGTCAGGAGGGTTCCAGGGACCCCTCCCCCCAGCCGGAATATGGTTAAGGAACTATGGAAACGATACCAATATCGTTCTGAAGTTTGACAATCCGCGCTGCATATGTAAAAGCAGTGTTTTTTTTCTGGAAAACGATCTGTTGATATCCTATTTTGAATGACCCAGGAATTAACTATTTACATATCTTTGCATCGTCTGTAAAGTTAAACGACTACTGTTATAATTCATACTAAGAAGAAAACCTTCCAAGAGTATAATTTCATTTTAAAAGTTTTCAAAACTAAAAATAATGTTAAACTTTTGTTATTTGAGAAAAAAATTGCGAAAACACAATTTCGTGAAGAAGCTGCTGTACAACCTTATCATATTGTTGAGTAGTATGCAGAGATGAATGAAGGTCGGGGTATACTAATATTATTGGATTTAAAGCTTGAATTAAGAAGTTATGATGAGTCTATTCTCTATTAGGGGTCTACAAATTTATTCCAGGCTCAAAATAAATTTTTTAAATATCAAAGCAAAATAGACACATATTCCTAAAAAAAGCCAAAAATCTGCACAGCGTGGGTATAAAAGTTGTTACAATATTTTGTGATATCCTGCTCAGAGTGGGGTTTGTGTTCAGGTTGAGAAAAAGGAATATTTATCTAAAGAATGCCCTGAATTTATTCTCCTTGTATATTTGGAGATGCAGAAAACACTTTTCTCCCGCAGTATTCCTCGCTAGTATACTTACAGTAGATAATCTTTGATGTTTAAAAGGTTTACAAGGGACGAAGAGAAGAGAAGGGAAGAATTGTATCTTCTATAAAATGAAAGCGGAAGCTTCTACGCTTCCGCCCATCTTCTTACAACAGAACATTGAAAAGAAAAGAGAATGCACGCCTCAAGAACTTCTAGGAGAAGTTTAGACTTGAGATGAAAATAAAATTTTAAATCAAAACTTGGCAGATATTGTAGTTTATAAAATATTTCCACTGAGTTGGTGATAGTATGATATAGTATACCTGGAGAAGAGATATATTGGTCGGACACGAATTCATTTACATGTTCAAGAAGGATTAGTGAAAACCAGGGGGATCAGACAGAATATTAAATCAAGAATAAGAAGACGTTATATTGACAGGAACCATTCAGAGAAATAAATTAGAATTTCAAGGATTTACTTTAGTCATTCACCTGTATACATATATATTGAGACTATATACATATATTGAGATTATATACATATATATTGAGAATACATATATATTGAGATTATATACATATATATTGAGATTATAAACATAAATATTGAGATTATATACATATATATTGAGATTATATACATATATATTTAGAGGTATAAACTAGGACTAATGATATAATTTGAGATTTTAGTGATATAATTAGTAATATCTTTGGAAATACAATAAATATAACTCAATATCTATGGAAATCCAACAAATATAAAATATGTTTATGGAAATCCAACAAATATAAAATATATCTATGGAAATCCAACAAATACAACTCAATATCTATGGAAATCCAACAAATATAAAATATATCCATAGAAATCCATCAATTACAACTCAATATCTATGAAAATACAACAAATACAACACGGGCCTAGTCAATCCTGCTTTTTGCTTAGTTGTCTGTGTGACATAAAATAAGAGAGTTTACTGTATTCTGTATTCTGTAGACTGTATATAGTGAGATTGCAAGAATTCAAGTTTTAATTAATATTAGATGCAAAAGAATGAAAACTTATTAACTTATGAAATCAAGTGATGGAATTGCATTTAAAAAGTTCAAAAATCTTAATCTAATCTTTCACAAATGATAAACTGGCATAAAGATTTGACATAATATCATGAAAAAAAGCTTCAATGTTTTGAAGAAAACATTTTGAAGAGGCATAGCCCCGTTTGGATAGGGGGAGGGGGGTTGGTTGGTTTATAAAATAATTTTGAAATTTGAAATCATTTTGCCCCAGTTTTCGCCCTGTAAATTTATATTTTTTCAATCTCAGGACGAACCGTTAGCGGGGGGGGGGGAGGAGGGCAAGTCAACTGCTAAGCAATAATTAATAATTTTACAGATCCCTTTGTTGCCTCTTTACCTGGTTGAAATTACTTGAGTTCTGGGGAACGTATCCTCCTCAGTTCCAACCAAACCAAACCAAAACACAACAAGAAGAAATTTCATCTCCGCCCAACCCTGTGATAGACACATAAAGAATAAAAAAAGGTTTTTCTCTATCTTCATTTTGTACGTGTCTATCAAATTCTCTCACTCAATTTGTAATTACTTTTAAATACTATAATTGGATTTTTTATTTATTAAAGCAAAAATGTCTGTCCCTGTTTACACCAAGTTAACTTAATATTTCCAAAAGTTGTGTCTGCCTAAATGCAACATGTTTAGATTCTGTTTAAAATATTCAAAATTTTAAAGTTTGATGTTTACAAACTGTTGTTTTACCTCTTCTTTCAGCTGGAACAATCCTCTGGACAAAATCAATCAATCAATGAATAAATCGATCAATTATTTGATCAGTTTCAAAAATCAATCAAATCAATTAATCTTTAAGGTTCCACTCTTTCTGTGCAAAAAGACCTTAACATTTTAAAAGATATCACTGTAACATTCTGAAAGTATAAAAATGTTAGAAAATATGAATTCATTTAGTAGAGATAATATAAAACGTCATCTCTTAGTGTATTTTTAATGAAAATAAAACAGCCTAGAACTTTAACATTAGGACGTTGACGTCACCATTTGTTTGCACAAAGGAACTGAACACTATTAGTTTATGCATTCAGTCGTACTGTCCAGTCTTGACTACCAGTGTAGAATCGACCCAGCACGTTTTATGCAACAAATGTAGCTTGGCAAGATTGTGAATAGTCTAACACTGATATATGAAAGGTTTACAATGTCACTTTTGGTAACGTCATTTTTGCTATATCTACATAAAAGGACGTAATCTTTGTATTGCCTTTCATCGCCCAATTCTTTAGGCCTTCAGGTTGCAACGATATAGGGATTTCTCCAAGTTTTTTTTAAAGAAAACTTGAGGCTTGTGATCATTAGTTTCCAAGTAATATAAAAGTTATTTCTGTTATTATTTAGGTATGTTCAGATCATAACTTAGAAGTAAATATTTGGTCTTTTTCTCCTTCTTATTTTTTCTCGCTTTACTTTCCACTTTTAATTTTTTGCGTTAAAAACGAAGATTATTAGAAATAGCTCTTTTTGCCCCATCGTTTTCCAAACTATGTGCATTGCAAACAAGAAAGATGGAGAAACTAAAACTAAAGCGACATCACTGGTGCGACTTTGTGATCTCATAGATCCTCTGCTTTTGATTTTACCCAGAAGTATAAGAGGAGCAAATTCAAAATATTTCTGGTCTTCTGAATAGCTCTTCAATTAAAAACATATAAGATTTTAATCTTACGTGTAATTTCTTTGCTAGGCATTCAGGGCGCTTTACGCCCATCTTCTATTTAATAGTAAACATTTTCTCTAGCTTTGTATACATGGTAAAACAATAACAAAAAATTTCACGGATTTTATAAAAAAAATTTCGTGGATCTTCAAAAATTAATGAAAATCGAATGCTGTTGGAAACTAAATTTTTGAAATTTTTAACATCCATTAACCTTTCCCATGGTCATGTGAGGTCCCACACAAAAGGAATTGAGTCTTTGGAACAAAATCAAACATTTAAACCTCAATATCTTTAGAACTCGATGTTGTAAACCTTTGATATTTCAAACTCAGATTATTTAATCTAACAGAATTCATAGTTTGAAATATCTTAGGTCTGCAACATTTGAATCCAAAGATATAGTGATCAGAAAATCAGAGTTTGTGGCAAAGACTCAATTCATTTGGGCCTGATCAATTGAACCGTTTTGACGTTTATTGTATACAAACAGACAGACAAGCAAAGTATATTACTTAATGTTTGACGTGTGAGGTCCTCTTTTATTGCTACGTGTCACCTCAGATAAGGATGATGAGCCGTAAAACATTGGGGTGGTCGGCTTGTATATCAATACAAGGATGGAGGCTTTTGATTTTAAGGGTGCATAACAAGCGTTTAATTATAAGTGATTTGGTAAATAGGTACTATACTATGGTTCAATCTGTATTACTCGACAGAAACTGAGGATTGAAACCGCAGTTTTAAAGGATTAAATTGAAAACATCTCAGGCATAAAATGTCCTTTTCTATCCTTTCATTTAAATCCAGTCTCTCTCTCGAGAATACATTACTTTTCATGTTGGAGCACTTTAATTGATTAAATCACATGCTAAGTATATTACAAAGTATATTCATATATGATAATCACGGAGCAATTGACTTTAACTCTTATAGTCATCATATCTAAAATCCGTGCTAATCGCAGTTATTGGTTTCTATTTCACTTTAGATGCAATTCTTTTCCAATAACTTTCTATTTGTTTTATGCAGATGCATTTTTAAACCAATATCTAAACGTTTAACCAACCTAAACAGTTTAAACTTATGGCATGAAATTAATTTTAATCCAAATCCTAAGGAAACCAGCCAAGTCTGAATCAATTTAGCCAAAATCAACTAAAATCCATACTATAAAAGCCTTAATCAATCTAAACCGGATAAAATAAGCGTCAATCAACCATAACTGGACTAAAATAATCCAAATCAACAGAAACTAAACTAATAAGCTCATTTTAAATTAAAAAATCATAATCATCTGTAATCAACCAAATCAGTTATGATTAACAAAAATCAGCTGTAATCAACCAAATCATTTCTAATCAACTAAAATCAGTTCTAATCGAACAAAAATCTGTTTTAAACTCACCAGACTGGTTTCAGCAGTATCTTCGGGAGATTGCTGGGGACCAAGCTACGAAATCTGCACCATAGTTTATAATATATATGAAGATTTTAAGGGCCTGTGGCCCTCCTTGCAATGATGACAATGCATAAGTCACAAGGATACCCCTTAAACCTGGTCAATTATGAATTATAGGTCAATGTTAAAAATTATGAAAACTAAGATTTTCATTGTAGTTTCTCTACAATCTGATCAACCAAAATCAGTTCTAATCAACTATAATCAGACCTAACCAACCAAGTTAGTTCAAATCAACCAAAATCACGTATAATCAACCAAAATTAGTCTAATTATCCAAAATCAGGCTTAATGAAACGAAATTAGTCCTAAGCAACCCAAGTCAGTTCTAATCAACCAAAATCTGTTCTAAACAATCAAAATCAGTTTAAATCAACCAAAATCAGTTCTAATCTACCAAAATTAATCCTAATCAACCACAAGCATTCCCAATCAACCCACCCAGTATAAAATGTTACCCTTTTCACCCCGGACTAACCAGAATTAGAAGCATTCGGTTTCTTCTATTTGAAATCAAACGTAATTTGGTCCATAACAACAATCTTTTAATTTACGGATTTGTATTTAAGAAAAAAGGATAAAAAAATTATGTTTGATGGGTAAAATTATTATCAAAAGCCACAGCTTTCTAGAATATAGACAGAACCTTTAAATCCACGTGCATTGCATCCCCAAACCCGAAATATGCCCGGTTTTAGTTAGTTTAGTTAGTTATGTTATCCTCTATATTATTTGATAAGTTTAATACTATTATTATTGTTTTAAACTTTACAGAAATGAAACTGTATTGAAAAGTCAATGGATAATATTGAATACATATCAATAACAATATTTTATATTCAATGTGAACTCTTTTCTGAAAAAAATAAAGGAAGAAAAATCCAATTAAAATTTATTTTTAATTTACAGTTTCTTTAAACAGAATAGAATTTTAGTGATACTGTAAACAGAATAGAATTTTAATATTACTGTAAACAGAATAGTTTTAGTGTAACTTTAAGTTTAAACAGGATAGTTTTAGTGTTACTGTAAGTTTAAACAGAATAGAATTTTAATGTTACTTTAAACAGAATATAATTTTATTATTACTTTAATCAGAATAGTATTAGTGTTACTTTAAACAGAATAGAATTTTAGTGTTACTTTAAACAGGATAGTTTCAGCGTTACTTTAAGTTTAAGCAGAAAAGAAGTTTAGTGTTACTTTAAACAGAATACAATTTTATTATTATTTTAACAGAATAGAATTTTAGTATTAATTTAAATTGAATAGAATTTTAGTATTACTTTAATCAGAATAGTTTTATTGTTACTTTAAACAGAATAGAATTTTAGTATTACTTTAAACAGAATAGTTTTAGTATTTCTTTAAACAGAATAGAATTTAAGTGTTTTTAAACAGAAGAGTTTTAGTGTTACTTTAAACAAATGAAATTATATAACCACGTCAAACTAGAGTAAATCAAATATTCTAGATGTTCTTTTGTAGAACTGTTGAGAAGAACAAACAATTTTGAATTTCTAATCTGTGACAGATAATTTTGTTTTTATCATACTATGTCGCTGTGAGGAAAACTGTGGGAGCTACGAGGTCACACAGGCTTACCAGTATTGTCTCATGAGTTTGAAATTCTCTTCAGTATTGTCTCATGAGTTTGAAATTCTCTTCAGTATTGTCTCATGACTTTGAAATTCTCATCAGTATTGTCTCATGAGTTTGAAATTCTCTTCAGTATTGTCTCATGAGTTTGAAATTCTCTCCAGTATTGTCTCATGAGTTTGAAATTCTCTTCAGTATTGTCTCATGAGTTTGAAATTCTCTTCAGTATTGTCTCATGAGTTTGAAATTCTCTTCAGTATTGTCTCATGAGTTTGAAATTCTCTCCAGTATTGTCTCATGAGTTTGAAATTCTCTCCAGTATTGTCTCATGAGTTTGAAATTCTCTTTCTAACTAGATCATTGTGATTTATAATAGATGTGTTTATTGATTTGATAATTGATATTCAGATTGTAGAAGAGAAACAATCTCAGAATTTTCCGACATAGAATATTTTAATTCTGATGATATGTTTTGTCAGGGATATTTCATATTGGTTGATAAAATATAAACAATAGTTTTGCTTCCATTATTTACAAATCAAAACTATCTACCTATCTACCTATCTACCTATCTACCTATCTACCTATCTACCTATCTACCTATCTACCTATCTACCTATCTACCTATCTACCTATCTACCTATCTCTATATCTACCTATCTACCTATCTACCTCTCTCTATATCTATCCATCTAAACATATATTCATATATTTATCTATTTATTTATATTCTCAATATTAAAATATTTATGCATATCTGCCAAGTAAACAGTATACAATATACATCCACATGTTTATGTAACTATTATTTATACTTTATGTAGATGGGAGCAAGACATGTCTATTATCTAAGTTCATTCTTTTCATTTTTCATTCTTAAACCAGGTTTTTACTTTTAAAATTATGTTGTTCAGTGTTCAAGTGTACTGTCTGTACGATGAAGTCATCGTTGTACAATGTACATACAGGAACTGAATTTTTTTCCTCAATCACAATCTTTTGATCCCCATATCTTTGCAACATGGTGCAGTTAACATTTGATATTTCAAACATAGATTCAAAATATCAAAGGTCTTTGACATCGAGTTGCAAAGATATAAGGATTAGAAAATTAGAGTTTGTGGCAAAAACTTGGTAACATATTACCTTGTAAGTTGTACCGTGTTTTACATGGTGCTACGTCACTAGCGCTATGGTCAAGTGCTTGATGACTACTTACACTTAACACATCATGTACTCTACGGCCACGTTAAACTAAGGTAAATTGCACGTGAGATTTAAATCTTTCATGTTTTCAATCATAATTATTTTTATTTAGAGCTAGCTGTACATAAGAAGAAGAAAAATGTATAAATTTCTAAGATGTAACCGGATAGATTTACTTCTCTCATACTCGTGCCTAAAACAAAACTAGAGAAACTACGAGGTTACAAAGTCGGATCAGTAATTTGGTTTGCAGCGTTGCACAAATCTATTGAACAAATCGGAAATAACTTCACACAGAATAGGTCTGAAGCTAAGTTTATATCACAACCGTTTGATATCTGTTTGTGTTAAAATGTTTATCCTATCCAATGGTTATATATTAGTAAGTGAACCGACTAGATTTATACTCAAGCTATTTCCTCCTTTCTCTATAGCAGAGCATTAGGAGTTCATTAAAATAAAAATTAGTCCAATAAAACTTTGAACAAGGCCTTCAAGATCAAACAAACCATTTTAAAGATTGCATTATAAGGAAAAACTTAAAAGCTTTTTGTTTTTATCAATGAAAAGTTTTTGACATTTTTCGAAATCTGGGGTGATGTGTTTTCTTTATATCTATATATATATGTAAAGAAGTTGTAATCTATGTTTGTCTATTTGTATGTCACATCATAACTCATGAACTTCTCGACCGATTTGCCTCAAATTTTGATTGGGGAACTCGGCAGAGTCATAGGAATGTTTTTATATTGGTTTTGAGATTCTAGGGTGAGTGGGTCCACTGTTCAAGGGGAAAATAGCTAAAATCCTATTTTACGACCAAGCGCGGGTAAACTGCTGGAGTAACATGAGTACCCTAGGCAACCCTGGGATCTCAAGCTCTATTAATACCTATAAATTAGTAATCTCTGTGTGTCTGTTTAAGTGTATGTCCGATCTTAACTTATGAACCCGGAGAAAGGTAAGAACCCCTTGACAGGTAAGAACCCTTTGACCGATTTCCCTCAAATTTTGATTAGGTAACTAATCAATTATGGGAATATTTTCAGATTTATGTAAGCTGACTTTTATTGGAAAAAAATTGGATATAAAAGCTGCAAAGTGTTTTTGGCTTTAGATTTAATTAAAGAGTCATTGAATCAATTCTAAAAGTTAGTATTTCAGTTCATTTGAAATCCAATAGGTCATGTTTGCTGGGCAAAAAATGCCATGGAAAGAATTTGTTTCTTTAAAATTTAAAACTTAAGTTTGATAAATGTTCAATTTTTGTTGTCAAAAATTAATGTTTCTGTTCAAATTTTAACTACAATGTTAGAAAGATAAATCTTGTGAAAAACCTAATGAATATAAAATAAACACCAATTTATTCTGCAGAGAGGATTCATGGTTTAAAATTTTAATATGTCCGCTGATTTATGGTATTATTTAATATCCAAGGAAGACTGCAGTTGTATATTTTGACAGGTTGATGAGATTTATTTCGTCCCTTTACTTCAACCCATGTTTAAATAATTCACGCTCCATTGGAGTTACAACTTTGTACTTTCATTTCCATTTTTCTGTCCATTCTTATTTCTTATTTTAAGTTTCTCTTTGACCGGCTTTATTCTTGTCTGCTTTGTCTTATCCCTTCATTCTTTTTCTAGTTTTGGAGCTTGGTATTCTGTTTCCAGATTGTTAACTTGGTATTCTGTTTCTAGTTTGGTAGCTTAGTATTCTGTTTCCAGTTTGTTAGCTTAGTATTCTGTTTCTAGTTTGGTAGCCTTGTATTCTGTTTCCAGTTTGTTAGCTTGGTATTCTGTTTCTAGTTTGGTAGCTTTGTATTCTGTTTCCAGTTTGTTAGCTTGGTATTCTGTTTCTAGTTTGGTAACCTGGTATTCTGTTTCCAATTTGGGAGCTTGGCATTCTGTTTCCAGTTTTGGAACTTGGTTTCTGTTTCCAGTTTGTTAACTTGGTATTCTGTTTCCAGTTTGTAAACTTGGTATTCTGTTTCCAGTTTGTTAACTTGGTATTCTGTTTCCAGTTTGGGAGCTTGGTATTCTGTTTCAAGTTTGGTAGCCTGGTATTCTGTTTCTAGTTTGGTAGCCTGATATTCTGTTTCTAGTTTGGCAGCCTGGTATTCTGTTTCTAGTTTGGTAGCCTGGAATTCTGTTTCTAGTTTGGAAGCCTAGTATTCTGTTTCTAGTTTGGTAGCCTGGTATTCTGTTTCTAGTTTGGTAGCCTGGTATTCTGTTTCTAGTTTGGTAGCTTGGTATTTTGTTTCTAGTTGGGTAGCCTGCTATTCTGTTTATAGTTTGGTAGCCTGGTATTCTGTTTCTAGTTTGGTAGCCTGGTATTCTGTTTTAGTTTGGTAGCCTGGTATTCTGTTTCTAGCTTGGTAACCTGGTATTCTGTTTCTAGTTTGGTAGACTAGTATTCTGTTTTAAGTTTGGTAGCCTGGTATTCTGTTTCTAGTTTGGTAGCCTGGTATTCTGTTTCTAGTTTGCTAGCCTGGTATTCTGTTTATAGTTTGGAAGCCTGGTATTCTGTTTCTAGTTTGGTACCCTGGTATTCTGTTTCTAGCTTGGTAGCCTGGTATTCTGTTTCTAGTTTGGTAACCTGGTATTCTGTTTATAGTTTGGTAGCCTGGTATTCTGTTTCTAGTTTGGTAGCCTGGTATTCTGTTTATAGTTTGGTACCCTGGTATTCTGTTCCTAGCTTGGTACCCTGCTATTTCTGTTTCTAGTTTGGTAACCTGGTATTCTGTTTATAGTTTGGTAGCCTGGTATTCTGTTTCTAGCTTGGAACCCTGGTATTCTGTTCCTAGCATCATCATCCTTTTTCACCTTTTCCTGATCATTTCCTCTTTTCTATTTTATCTTTTATTCTTTATCCTTTTCTTATATTGTCTCGTTATCATTCTTTCCTTCCATTATTGTTTTCTTTTATAATAATTTTCCTCTCCTTTTTTCCTTTTTTTCCAATTCTTTGATCTTTATCTTCCTATTTTCCTCTTCTTTATATATTTTCTCTTATACCTTCTCATTATCTTTATTCTGTTTTCCTCTTCTCTAATTATTTTCTCTTCTTCCTTCTCATAATCTTTATTCTGTTTTCTTCTCTCTTTTGCATATTCCTTATTCCATTAAGTTTTCTTCTTTTTTCTTTCTCTTTGTTAATATTTTCTCATTCCTCTCGTTTTTATTCTACCTTCTTAATCCTCAATTTTCTTTTCCTTATTTGTTTACTATTTACAACCTATTAGCGTATTTTTCGGGTATTTCCCCATTTCCCATTCCCACAGTTCTACCCTGATAATTAAACAATAGAGAAGGAATCTAGAATCTAATTTTGTAAGTTTGTAGCGCTAAATGTATACTTGTAGACCTAGCTGTTGTGAGGATAGAATTGTAATTGAGAGTTCTGCACATTGGATTTACACTTTACAGTATTGAACTGGGTTTATGTAGACATTAACTTAATTCAATTAATAAATACATTTTAGAACACTTTTCAATTATTCATGCTGGATAGAGCTAGACTTTACTATTAATAACCAGGAGTTGGACAATTATCTGGTTCCAATAAAGAAGGAGGAAAATGGTAAGTAATTGAGACTTTGCCACAAATTTTGATTTTCTAATCACTATATTTTGCAACCCGATTTCGCAGACCTTTTAATATTTCAAAATTTGAATTCTGTTTGATCAAAAAGTTTAAAATGTCTAAGGTGAACACCATCAGGTTGCAAAGATAAAGCAATTGAAAAATTTGAGTTTGAGCAAATCTCTGCAGTTTCTTTAAATTGAAAGAGTGATATGAAGGAACTTCTGAAATTTTGAAAATAAATGTAAAAAATAAAAATAAAAAACACTGTAAAATAAGTAAAATATGTTCGTTTATCTGACTAAAAATTGATCATAATCGTTATAATTCGTAGTTATGGATCGTTAAACACACCTAAATTAACGGTCCATTTAAGATTTATCTAAAAACCCATGCTAGATTATTTTTTAGAAGCTCCAAAAATAAGAATCTTGAGTTACTTTTTTCATTTTCCAAAACTTTTTGCAGATACGCCAAAGCTAAAAACTGGAATTCTGGTATCTAAATATATATAAAGAAAATCAGAATTATTTTGAACCAAATGTTTCCATGAAACCTGAAGGGTTCGCATATAAATGAAAGACTAAACCATGGTCGGAGTTTTGCTCCAGGATTCCCCGGTGGAAAACCTCCGATAAGACCGGAGCTTCAACACTGTGAATAGATAAACAAAACAATACATGCACACGGTCTACAGGTTTCATCTTATTCATCTTTTCTGGTTAAAATATGTTCCATATCTCCTGTTAGAACAGAACCAGATCTCCTGGATAGAATAGGTTTCAGATCTTCTGTTTAGAACAGTTTCCAGATCTTCTATTTAGAACAGGTTTCATGGATATCCTAGTTAGAACAGGTTCCAGATCTCCTGGTTAGAACAGGTTCCAGATCTCCTGGTAAGACCAAGTTCCAGATCTCCTGGTTAGACCAGGTTCCAGATCCCCTGGTTAGAAAAGGTTCCAGATCTCCTGTTTAGAACAGGTTTCAGATCTCCTGAAAACAGGTTCCAGATCTCCTGGTTAGAACAAGGTCCAGATCTTCTGGTTAGACCAGGTTCCAGATCTCCTGATTAGAAAAGGTTCCATATATCCTGGTTATAGCAGGTTACAGATCTCCTGATTAGAACAGGTTCCAGATCTCCTGGTTAGAACAGGTTCCAGATCTCCTATTTAGAAGAAGTTCCAGATCTCCTGGTTAGACCATGTTCAAGATCTCCTGGTTAGAAAAGGTTCCGTACCTCCTGGTTATAACAGTTTACAGATCTCCTGGTTAGAACAGGTTCCAGATCTCCTGGTTAGACCATGTTTCAGATCTCCTGGTTAGAACAGATTCTGCAGATATCCTGGTAAGAACAGGTTCCAGATCTCCTGGTTAGATCAAGTTCAAGATAATCTGGTTAGAACAGGTTCCATATCTCCTGGTTAAAATAGGTTCCAGATCTCCTGGTTAAAATAGGTTCCTGATGTCCTGGTTATTCAGGTTCCAAATCTCCTAGTTAGATCGGGTTTCAAATCTCCTAGTAATATCAGGTTACACATATCCAAATTATAACAGATAAAAGAGCTCCCTGTGATCTTTGGTTCAAAATAAATTATTTATATCATTTAATCCAGTTTAAAATATTGATAGATTGTATTGTTCATTTTCAACGTAAGTTTCTTTAGTTCAAAATCAATTATTTATATCATTTAATCCAGTTTAAAATATTGATAGAATGTGTTGTTCATTTAAAACGTAAATTCCTTTTTTCTTTGTTATAATATTTTAAAGAATTATTTTTAAAAGTATTATGCTCACATGGATACTTTACAATCTGTTCATCCAGATAATCCAAGCTACTAGAATCGTGTTGGGTTAAAATATCAGGCGTGTATATGTACAATACAATAGATATTACATTAATATAAAGTGTGTACAGCTTTCAGTAAATATCAGGCGTAAACAGTACGGTTACGGGTTAAGTTAATTGATCCGTGTGCAATGTACAAGCATACTAAGACGTGTGATGTCTGTTTATTAACACTAAATAAAGAATTTGAAACACATAAATTCTGGAAGACGAATGAATACATTAAAGAGATTAAGTTTAGTGTGAAGAGAAAATAGTTGAGGTCTATAGGAGTGAGAATATTTCAAGGATGAATTTACAGAGATGAGGAGATCAGAGAATGCATTTATTTCAACTTTTTCCATCTCTTTCTCTCTTCATCAGACTAAACTCAAATATTTTAAACACACAGACAGATTATATTTAACTTCAAAGTAATTTAGAAAACAAATTAACTAGATTTAAACAAACGAGAACAGAAAAAAGGGTCAATCATGTGACTTTGTGATATTTCTCTGTTAAGGCTAGGATCAGTAAAAAACTCCAAACCAAAGCGATGATAAACATAAAGAAGTTAAGGATATAGAGAAAAGTTTGAAAATGAACAAATAGAGTTGAGGGGAAGACTAAACAGGAAAGGACGGGGAAGACTAAACAGGAAAGGACAGGAAGACTAAACAGGAAAGGACAGAAAGACTAAACAGGAAAGGACAGAAAGACTAAACAGGAAAGGACAGGAAAACTAAACAGGAAAGGACAAGAAGAATAACAGGAAAGGACAGAAAGACTAAACAGGAAAGGACAGGAAGACTAAACAGGAAAGGAAAGGAAGACTAAACAGGAAAGGACAGGAAGACTAAACAGGAAAGGACAGGAAGACTAAACAGGAAAGGACAGGAAGACTAAACAGGAAAGGACAGGAAGACTAAACAGGAAAGGACAGAAAGACTAAACAGGAAAGGACAGGAAGACTGAACAGAAAGGACAGGAAGATAGAACAGAAAGGACAGGAAGATTGAACAGAAAGAACAGGAAGATTGAACAGAAAGAACAGGAAGATTGAACAGAAAGGAAAGAAGGATTAAAAGAAAAGGACAGAAACATTAAACAAGCAAGGACAGGAAGACTGAAAATAAAGGAGAGGAAGATTAAACAGAAAAGAACAGAAACACTAAACAAGAAATAATAGGAAGACTAGGAAAGGACAGAAAGACAAAAAAGGAAAGAACAGGAAGACTGAGCAGAAAGGACAGGAAAACCGAACATGAAATGTTCAGGAAGGAATGAAATGCATCTTCTTCTATTTCCCAGTTTATAATTTATGAATTATGAATATTTAAAAAGAATTCGACGAATATATGATTTCTAAAGAATGGCAGAATTATCTGTGTATGCCTACGCTACCAGGCCCTACAAACTCTAGAATAAGACAAACTCTAGAATAGGACAAACTCTAGAATAGGACAAACTCAAGAATAGGACAAACTCTAGAATAGGACAAACTCAAGAATAGGACAAACTCTAGAATAGGACAAACTCTAGAATAGGACAAACTCAAGAATAGGACAAACTCTAGAATAGGACAAACTCAAGAATAGGACAAACTCAAGAATAGGACAAACTCTAGAATAGTACAAACTCAAGAATAGGACTGAATATTCAGTTTGGATTAAAAGTTGTAATCGTTTTCAACTTTGTGCAAATAAACACTTTTAACACAAAATTCTTTGTTTTCCATTTTCCATAAGTTTAGTTTAGTTAGGTTGCAAGATTGAATATTTTAGACTCAGTTGATTCTCAGCTCAAGCTGATACACTGGAGAAGATTATATTTAACCTGCAAATACAGTTTGTGCAAATACTAAACTACAGGGTGTCCCAATAACCTGGGAATTAAGAGAAACAACTTGAATATCGTCTTTGATTTTAGATAATTGATAAATGACATAAAGTGGATCAAAAAAGATTTAAAGTCTTATGAGCTTTTCAAAATGTGGTCTATCTTCTTTGTATCTTTAAGATTGACCGAGAAATAAAACATGTTAACAGTTTTGTTGATTTTTAATAATCTGGAATCTGGATAAATTTCCTAATATCTCCATCAATTTTGAAAGTGAAAAAATGGTAACCCACATTTTGGAAATCTCGAGACTAGCAGTTTTTGGTGGTAAATGTTTTGACTGTTTTACTACAAAATAATGTTTACAATATAATCCCCGTATGGAACAAAGGCAATATAGTATACTAGCCTTAGAGGGCGCTTCGCGCCCATCTTCTAAATTAGTTGTGAACATGTTCTCTTTGTGTACATCGTAAAACAAAACAAAAATAATTCGCGGATTTTTACAAAAAATTTCGCGGATTTTCAAAATATTTAAAAATTTAATGACGATCGAATTTTGATGGAGACAAATATTTGAAATTTTGATTTTTCATATACCTTCCCTGGGGTTCCTAGATGTCCCACAAAAAATTTGGGCCCGATCGGTTCAGCCGTTTTGACGTTTATTGGATACAAACAAACAAACAGACAAACGACAAACAAGCCAAATTTATATATAGATACAGGGTAAACCAAAAGAAATCTGTCAATTTGTCGTCCGATGCTTATATTTTGTATAAAACTGCGTCAAATTTTCACAAATTTCTCTGTTAACTGTAGCAAACCAAAATTGTTTAAAAACTATTTTACATTGATCTGATTTTTTTTTTCATCGGTTTTCTGAGATCCAAGGCGAAAACGTACGAATATATACAAATGCTCTCTCTCTGTCTTGTCATGTGCGTAACTCATTTGGGCTTCTGTCTCAGATTTGTTGTGTACGAAAAACCCCTAAATCTTGAAAATACATCTAGTGTTCTATCTGTATTGTTATTAATCTACGGAGAGGTTGTAGTAGTTGGCTCTGCCTTGATAATTTTTCCATGGCAGCAAATGTGGTCACTGGACAATACTTTGATGAAATAATTCTAAATAATTTTAAAATCAAATTATATATTTATTATTGGGCCATTTTCTCTGCAATAAAGATTTGAATATGAATTTTAAGAATTATTGATTGCTAAAAGTCAACAGCTTTCGAATACTCATCAAATGGAAGCATCGGACCACAAAAAATTACAAAACAGACAACTTTTAAAATTCCAATCTGCATGCTTAAGTACACATTTTCTAGTCATTTCAAAAGTGTTTAAGACTAAAAAAAAACCTTCGTTTCCGTTTTTGGAGTCACCCTAGATGAAAGGATTGTTTATAAAGGAACGTTTCCAGGATTATACTGGAAATTTTTTCATCTACAGATAGATAGATATTCACTACTGAACACTGGAAGCTATCTAGTACCTACAGTGGGACCCAGATAAATGTGGAATAAAAAATTGAAATCAAAGCAACCTTTGTGTAGTTGATCTTGTTTTATAGCAAATAGTTTTACCAGTATAAGTATGAAAATTAGTTTCTAAGTGAAATGTGTATACTAAACAATTGCAGTGTTTCATTGGAGTCTTTAAAATCATAACTTGAGTCAAAAAGTCGTCTTTCCAATTCACAGTTCTATGGATCCCACTGCATGTATGTGGAAATAAATAATATCTGATAGAAGAAAGAGATCGAGGATAAGATCGGCAGACTGAGAACTGTTTAATATTATGAGTTTACGATCTCACTATTTCTAGATATTTCAAAAATATGAATTCATTTTTATCCTCTCTCCAGACGAACTTTATTACTCATTACATATATATTTCCTATATATAAAGTATTAATCTCTGTTTCTTTGCTTGTAGTTCGATCAAAACTCATGAAACCCTTGAAAAATTTCCCTGAAATGTTGATTGTTGAGCTCGTATACATCACGGGTTCTCTAACCTTGTTTTAAACATTTAAAGGTGTTTAAGGTAATTTTGTTAAGTCAGAGAAGGTTTATCAAGACTAGGACAATTTATTTACAAAGGAAAGACTCTAAAATAAAGGAAAAACTCTAGAAAAGGACAAACTCAAGAATAGAACAAACTCTAGAAGAGGACAAACTCAATAATAGGACAAACTCAACAATAGGACAAACTTTAGATTAGGACAAACTCAAGAATAGGACAAACTCTAGAATAGGACAAACTCTAGAATATGACAGACTTTAGAATAGGACAAACTCTAGAATAGGACAAACTCAGGAATAGGACAAACTTTAGATTAGGACAAACTCTAGAATAGCACAAACTCAAGAATAGGACAAACTCTAGAATAGGACAAACCCTAGAATAGGACTAATTCTAGACCTGAACAAACTCTAGAATAGGACAAACTCTAGAATAGGAAAAACTCAAGAATATGACAAACTTTACATTAGGACAAACTCAAGAATAGGACAAACTCTAGAATAGTACAAACTCAAGAATAGGACAAACTCTAGAATAGGACAAACTCTATAATAGGACTAATTCTAGACCTGAACAAACTCTAGAATAGGACAAACTCAAGAATTTGACAAACTCAAGAAAAGGACAAACTTTAGATTAGAACAAACTTAAGAATAGGACAATCTCTATATTAGGACAAACTCAAGAATAGTACAAACTTAAGATTAGGACAAACTCTAGAATAGGACAAACTAAAGAATTTGACAAACTCTAGACTAGGAAAAACTCAAGAATAGGACAAACTTTACATTAGGACAAACTCAAGAATAGGACAAACTCTAGAATAGTACAAACTCTAGAATAGGACAAACTCAAGAATAGGACAAACTCTAGAATAGTACAAACTCAAGAATAGGACAAACTCAAGAATAGGAAAAACTTTAGATTAGGACAAACTCAAGAATTGGAAAAACTCTAGAATGGGACAAACTCTAGAATAGGACAAACTCTAGAATAAGACAAACTCTAGAATAGGACAAACTCTAGAATAGGACTAATTCTAGACCTGGACAAACTCTAGAATAGGACACACTCAAGAATTTGACAAACTCAAGAAAAGGACAAACTTTAGATTAGGACAAACTCAAGAACAGGACAATCTCTATATTAGGACAAACTCAAGACTAGTACAAACTCAAGATTAGGACAAACTCTAGAATAGGACAAACTAAAGATTAGGACAAACTCAAGAATAGTACAAACTCAAGATAAGGACAAACTCTAGAATAGAACAAACTCTAGAATAGGACAAACTAAAGAATTGGACAAACTCTAGAATAGGACAAACTCAAGAATAGGACAAACTTTACATTAGGACAAACTCAAGAATAGGACAAACTCTAGAATAGTACAAACTCAAGAATGGGACAAACTCTAGAATAGGAAAAATTCAAGAATATGATAATGAGATAAACTCTTCGGTTTAAAGGAATACCAAAAACACATCCCAAGACTATAGAAAAAACTTAAATAACAGGACAAAGTCTTGTTTAGAAAAATTATGAAAGTTTGGAGGTTGTGGCGCGGGCGTTACATTTTTAAAAGTTGAAAGTGGTTAATTGGTTGTAAATTGGAAAGATTTTAGTCTTTTGTTCAGATTTATAGTAAATTAAACCTTTTGTTACTTAAACTGAAATAAGTTTTTAAATGTGTTTTTTCTTCTTCACGTTTAAACAGTTGATTACGATCGACTGCATATGGTCTACTTTGAAGATTGTAAAGTAATATACAAAAATATGATTTTTGCTTTAATTTTTAATCTTTTTGCACATTTTTAAGCATACACTAAAAGATATTTTATCTCTCTGTACATGCATATCTATGTAGGTTGCATTCCTGTAGATAAATGTTGTATGTTGAAGGTCTTAAAAAGTGTAATTCAGAAAAGAATGAATTTGAATATGAAAAATTGCTGAAAAACTGATTGAAAATGAATATTGAAAATTACTTATTTGAAGAAAAGATAGATGATTGCGCAGAATGAAAATCTTCTTGAGTTCCTTCAAAATATTTTTGTTGTTTCTGTTTAATCTTTGTGACAATTTCGTTACAAGATGTTAACCTGCTCATCCAACCAAAAATAAAATCTTTTGCCATTCGCACTCTACAATTCACACACATTTACACTTCTAGTTGGGTTCAGGGATTTATAGTGGGTTTAGGGATATTTGGGGGTTTAGGGATGTATAGTGGGTTCAGTTATATATATATAGTGGGTTCAGGGATATATGGTTAGTTCAGAGATATAAAGCATAAGTTCAGGGATATATGGTTGGTTCAGGGATATTTTGGGGGGGGGGGGATATATATTGGGTTCAGGGATATATAGTGAGTTAAGAGATATATGGTGGGTTTAAGAATATATGGTGGGTGCATGGATATATGGTGGGTGCATGGATATATGGTGGGGTCAGGGATACATGGTGGGTTAAGGGATATATAGTGTGTTCAGGTATATTTAGTGGGTTCAGAGATATAAAGCATGGGTTCAGGGATATATGGTGGGTTCAAGGATTATAGTTGGTTCAGGGATACATAGTTGGTTCAGGGATATATAGTTGGTTCAGGGATATATAGGGGGTTCAGTGATATATAGTTGGTTCAGGGATATATATATATAAGTGGGTGCAGGGATATATAGTGGGTTCAGAGATAAATGGTGGGTTCAGAGATATAGTGGGTTCAGTAATATATAGAAGGTTCAGGATCGATAAATAGTAGGTTCAGGGTTATATAGTGAGTTATAATTGGGATATATGGTGGGTTCAGGGATATATGGTGGGTTCAAGGATATATGGTGGGTTTAGAGATATAAAGCAAGGGTTCAGAGATATATGATGTATTATATATATATATATATATATAGTGGTTTAAGGGATATATAGAAGGTTCAGAGATATAGTGGGTTCAGGAATATATGTTGGGTTCAGAGATATAAATTGAGGGTTCAGGAATTCGATATAGATAATGGATTCGGTTAAAATTAAAATGGGGTGTTCAGGAATATATGAAGTGGAATCTAAGACATATACATCAAATATAGAGTTCTCAGAGATAGCATGGTTGCTGGTTTATGAATTATGAATATTTAAAAAGAATTCGACGAATATATGATTTCTAAAGAATGGCAGAATTATCTGTGTATGCCTACGCTACCAGGCCCTAGAATTAGAATATAATATACAGAACAGGGCGCGGTTAAAGGGCGGGAATATATGAGGGAGGTAGTTAGGGTAGTTTGGTTTGCATTATACTATACCGGCACTAGACTAGACTGTACAGACGAGTTGGAGTTATACAGTTTACAGGTGAAATTTTATCTATACAGATATATGTATAATTTAAGTGTTCATACATAACTAAGCTCTTTTAATTTGTGCTTTTTTACGATTTTCAGTTATCAATAAGACTATCTCGGCGATTTACAAATCAGAAAAAATATTGTAATCATTTTATGCAATAAAAAGTTTTCAGTAGAATGGAAATATATGCAAACACTACACGTATATTTGTTAAACGTAAATAGGGTGAATAATTATCTTAGGAACATATATTATTTATAATACGTTATATATAATTACTCATTCTAAATACTGTGCAAAGAAAATTTTAATTTATTTTCAAATGAGATTCAAGTATAATTTGACAATAAATTACACAAAGATTACATTTGTTTAAAAATGGTAATTAATTTTGGATTTCAGTATGAATACTTAATTTAGCACTAAACTAATTATAAAACAATGTTTTTGTGTGAACAGCCCATAGCGTGTATATTGACAAATATTTCCTAACTGTATCATATTTCATGAACAACATTATAATATTATAAATATGTTTTCCTGCAATATTTCATTATAATTCCTTAGTCAAATCCAACTAAGGATTGAGTCTGTGCCACAAACTCTGATTTTCTAATTCGTAGACCTTCGATAACTTAAATTTTGTCAGTAAAATAATCTAAGATTAAAATATGAATGGTTTACACCATCTGGTTGCAAAGATATAGGATTAGAAAATTTGAGTTTGTGGCAAAGACTAATTTTTTTTCTTTATAACCGAATGCAACAAAACAGAGGGACGTTAAGTAACGATCTCTTGGGACAATTAAGTAAAAAAAACTGACCTGCTCTGCAAAGTTTTCGTGAAAAATTATCGCATTTTCATATCACAGACAATAAAATGGTGTACAAATACTTTTTCGGGAAATTAAATTTTCACTTAACCACAAGTTCCCTCAATCAATTTCGGCAACACAACATCCCTCGCTGCGCTCTGTATGTTTTGTAAGCAGAATTGGTCTTTTGAACCCTGTAAAGTAGTTGTAAATAATTAAAATAAATTAGATGGTTTTGTTAAATTTACCAATGTTTATATTTAAGATAAAAATGAGAACTCCACAGCGTAAGAAAGGAGGAAAGGGGGGAGTAAACCCAAAGATTGAAGTCAACAAACTCCGGAAGAAAGCAATGAAAAACAAAATGATGAAGAAAACCATGTTAACTCTGGCTGGAGACGATACAAGGGTGAGTTGAGTTCTAATAATCCGTATTTCATCCTTACTTCATCCTTATTTCATCCTTTTTTCATCCTTACTTCATCCTTACTTCATCCTTACTTCATCCTTATTTCATCCTTATTCATCCTTACTTCATCATTACTTCATCCTTACTTCATCCTTATTTCATCCTTATTTCATCCTTATTTCATCCTTATTTCATACTTATTTCATCCTTACTTCATCCTTTCTTTATCCTTACTTCATCCTTACTTAATCCTTTCTTGATCCTTACTTCATACTTACTTCATCTATTGCGTTATGAATAAATATTCATTGAATATTCGTCACACTTACTTCATCCTTTCTTGATCCTTACTTCATCCTTACTTCATCCTTACTTCATCCTTACTTCTCTATTGCGTTATGAATAAATATTCATTGAATATTCGTCACACTTACTTCATCCTTACTTCATCCTTACTTCATCCTTACTTCATCCTTACTTCATCCTTACTTCATCCTTACTTCATCCTTACTTCCTCCTGACTTGATCCTTAATTCATCCTTACTTCATCCTTACTTCCTCCTTACTTCCTCCTTACTTCCTCCTTACTTCCTCCTTACTTCCTCCTTACTTCCTCCTTACTTCCTCCTCACTTCATCCTTACTTCATCCTTTCTTGATCCTTACTTAATCCTTACTTCATCCTGACTTGATCCTTACTTCATCCTTTCTTGATCCTTACTTCATCCTTACTTCATCCTTACTTCATCCTTACTTCATCCTTACTTAATCCTTACTTCATCCTGACTTGATCCTTACTTCATCCTTACTTCATCCTCCTTTTATACAAGCTTTCATCCTCTTTTTATTCTAGCTTTCATCCTCACTTTATCCTAGCTTTCATCCTCTCTTTATTCTAGCTTTCATTCTCTCTTTATCCTAGCTTTTATAATTTCTTTGTAGCTTTCCTCCTCTTTCTATTCTAGCTTTTATTCTCACTTAATCCTAGCTTTCATCCTTTCTTTATCCTAGCTTTCATCCTAACTTTATCCTAGCTTTCATTCCCTCTTTATCCTAGCTTTCATCCTCACTTTATCCTAGCTTTCATTCTCTCTTTATCCTAGCTTTCCTCCACTCTTTATCCTAGCTTTTATCCTAACTTTATCCTAGTTTTCATCCTCTCTTTATCCTAGCTTTCATTCTCTCTTTATCCTAGCTTTCCTCCACTCTTTATCCTAGCTTTTATCCTAACTTTATCCTAGTTTTCATCCTCTCTTTATCCTAGCTTTCATTCTCTCTTTATCCTAGCTTTCCTCCACTTTTTATCCTAGCTTTCATTCTCTCTTTATCCTAATTTTCATAATTTCTTTGATAGCTTTCCTCCTCTTTCTATTCTAGCTTTCACCCTCTCTTTATCCTAGCTTTCCTCCTCTCTTTATCCTCGCTTTCATTCTCTCTTTATCCTAGCTTTCATCCTTTCTTTATCCTAGCTTTCCTCCACTCTTTATCCTAGCTTTCATTCTCTCTTTATCCTAGCTTTCATTCTCTCTTTATCCTAGCTTTCCTCCTCTCTTTATCCTCGCTTTCATTCTCTCTTTATCCTCGCTTTCATTCTCTCTTTATCCTAACTTTCCTCCTCTCTTTATCCTCGCTTTCATTCTCTCTTTATCCTAGCTTTCATTCTCTCTTTATCCTAGTTTTCATTCTCTCTTTATCCTAGCTTTCATTCTCTCTTTATCCTAGCTTTTATTCTCTCTTTATCCTAGCTTTCCTCCTCTCTTTATCTAAGCTTTCATTCTCTCTTTATCCTAGCTTTCATTCTCACTTTATCCTAGCTTTCATCCTCACTTTATCCTAGCTTTCATTCTTTCTTTATCCTAGCTTTCATTCTCTCTTTATCCTAGATTTCATTCTCTCTTTATCCTAGCTTTCATTCTCTCTTTATCCTAGCTTTCATTCTCTCTTCCTAGCTTTTATAATTTCTTTGTAGCTTTCCTCCTCTTTCTATTCTAGCTTTCATTCTCTCTTTATCCTAGCTTTCATTCTCTCTTTATCCTAGCTTTCATTCTCTCTTTATCCTAGCTTTCATTCTCACTTTATCCTAGCTTTCATCCTCACTTTATCCTAGCTTCCCTCCTCTCCTCATCTTGCTTTTCACCTTTTCTTCTGCTTGCTATCATATTTACTTTATTTTTCCTTTTTTGTTTAATCCTGCGAGTTTGCTTATTATCCATTTTGAAAGTAATTTATGAAATATTCTGATACTATTTGGTTTAATATTAAAATAAATTAATTCTAAATTCTATTCAGGAAGACTTTAAGGATCTGATAAATGAGAGTACAGTATCCAACATCAGTATAATCGGTAGAGAAGAGAAACCACAGAAATCTACCAAACCCAAATCTGAAAGAACGCCAAAGAAACGAGGATTAAAAGCTCTGGGTTCTCAAGTCTCCTTGAAATCTATGACCTCCAGTATAACTCGGCGCTCTACCCGGAGAAATAAAGACCCAGTGAGGAATGGAGACAGTAATGAAATGGAGGTTGAGACTGGAGAAGAGAAGAAGATGAAACTTGTTAAACTTGAACCTGATCCAGCTCCAGCAAACCAACTTGCAGAAGAACAAGGTAAAATTAATATTAAACTATCTTGGCTCTAGAATTAGTTAAGGTCCTTGACACAACACTGAATACAGGGAATAGAAAATAATGTTTGTCAATATAATTTTTAGAGATAATTTATATGATCATCAAACCACCTTCTAAATTTACTTTGCGGTGTAACAAATATATTTAGTCTTTTTCAAGTATTAAGAACATATGTATCTTTTTTGTAAGCAACAAGCTGTGCTTTGAAGTCGCAGTATAATTTAAGTAGTTTGGCAAAAAAGAGTAAAACTTTGAAAGAATAATTAGTCTTTTTTTGTTCGAAATCGTACAGTCGGGCGAACGGTTCGAATATTTCTTTTTGATTTTACATTATTCAGTAAACTAATATTTCTATGTTTTATCAATTTATTCTTCCCAAACATAAACTGTTCGTTCCCATAAACCTTTTTCTATCTATTTATGAATAAATAGATGATTTTACTCACTAATATTGAAGGATAGACCCAAAAAAAACATGCAGCACAAAAAAGACGTAAAAAATACTTAAATATATCATTTCAATTCGTGGTTTTAATTTTTTGAAAAAAATCTTTGGGTCTAAATTATCCCTTAGGACAGCTAAGAAATCTAAACTTTATCCTATTTCAAGTTAGAAATAGTTTTAAAAGTTTAAAACTTTTTTGTTTGTTTCAATTATCCCGTCACACCGGGTTCTAATGTCCAGGTTCCACAGTGAGTAAGCCTTCAATTTCCATTTTTTACTTTTTTTTTTTGCTATTTACTTAGATTTAACGAAATAAACGCCAACGAGGTTTTCAACCTTTTATGTGTCCTTTGAGTTTTTATGTTTCAAATAGTTTCTACAATTTTTTTTCGCCATAAGACTTTCTTATTTTCTATGCCTTTCATGTATATACGCGCGCTGTAATACGAGATGATTTTTTATTGAATATCTCGTTTAATTACTTGTTTGATGATTTGAGTTTTACATATCAAAATCTGCAGATTTGTCACAAAGGGGTTGAATGTAAAAGTTATTTTTTTAAATGATTTTTTAAGAATCAAAGATTTTTAACTTTGCCACGAACTTTTTAAAGCCATATGTCTTTGCGACCTGATGGTGTAAACCTTTAAAATGTCAAACTTAGATTATTTTATCTAACCGAATTCACAGTTTAAAATATCTAAGGTCTACGACATTGGGTTGTAAAGATTCAGGGACAAGGAAATCAGAGTTTGTGGCAAAGGCTCAGTCAATTCCTTGTAGATCAAAAATTTATTTTAGAATATTGTGATACTGACCGGACCTTGCTTACTCTAGTTTAGATATTTATTAATATAATTATTACAATTTAGCTGGATCTCGGTTTCAAGGAGTTAAGAATATGTTTACAAGTGTAGTCTGGGGAGTCCCTTATGCACAGGTATTAATTCTTTTAAAAAAATCATGTTAATGAAAAATATTCATGGATAAATTGAGGGAACAATAAACATATTTATTATTAAACTAGCTTGGGAACCCAGCGCTGCCAAGGCTACTTAAAGTTAATCCCGCCGATTACCCGCTCTTGAACGATTTTACCGGGAAACTAAATTTTTGCTATTAAAGTCGACAACCTAAAAGGGAGTGTTCGCAAAAATTTAAGGGGGGTATAGGCTTAATGCGATAAAAAAGCGCTTTTGATCGCTACTAATCTTACTTCTGTTTGTTGCGTCTATAAAGAGAAAATTGTTAAAGACGTCTCATACCGAATAACTAAGCGCCCATACAAATTCAGAAAATTGCAACATACAACTTAGACCATAAAAAATTTAATTTCAAACAAATCATTCAGATATTAAAACCTATAGTCATCGATTATCTTTCGCCACATTTGTATATAGTTTATGTTTTATAATATTTTTTAATTAATTTGTTTTTAATTTTATTATTTCTCTTGTTGCTTGCGCAACTATCTAAGAATGCCGCGCACCATTCACATTTTTCGAAATCCGTTAAAACGTTTTATAAAAAAATAGAATATTATAAAATATAACCTACTAGAAATTCAAGGTGCTTCGCGCCCTTCTTTCTAGCCTTAGAGGGCGCGACATCTTCTAAATTAATTGTGAACAATGTTCTCTTTGTGTACATCGTAAATCAAAACAAAAATAATTTGCGGATTTTCACAAAAATTTCGTGGATTTTCAAAATTTTAAAAAATTTAATGAAGATCGAATTTTGATTGAGACAAATATTTAAAATTTCAATCATTCATAAACCTTCTCTGGGGTCCCTAGATGTCCCATAAAAATTTGGGCCCGATCGGTTCAGCCGTTTTGACGTTTATTGGATACAAACAAACAGACACCCAAACAAACAAACAAACACCCAGACAAGCCAAGTTTATATATAGATTGATATACAAATGTGGCGAAAAATAATCGATGACTATAGGTTGTAATATCTGAATGATTTGTTTGAAATTAAATTGATTTTTTACGGTCTAAGTCGTATGTTGCAATTTTCTGAATTTGTATTGGCGCTAAGTTATTCGGAATGAGACGTCTTTAACAATTTTCTCCTTATAAACGCAACAGATAGAAGTAGAATTAGTGGCGATCAAAAGCGCTTTTTTATCGCATTAAGCCTATACCCCCTTTCATTTTTCGCGAACATTCCCGTGGGTCTCCCAAGTTCCCCATTCAAAATTTGAGAATACAACTTTATATATATAGATATTTGCACTGGGCTGATAACCTGGATTTAATTTTGAATATAAGGTTAGGTGGCACAATAAGAATTAGAAAATAAAATAATACCAGATTTAAAGGATTACATCGCTACAGAATAAAAGGATAATTTAATTTGAGAATTAAAAAATAAATCATTCAGATTTCAATACTTAGATTATTTAATTACATAACACAATAATTAAGTGGTTTAAGGAGTTAGAATATTTTATAATTTGAGATTGAAGTAACTACACCATCTAGTAGTATTAAAACAAATAAAAAGAATTAGATAAAAAGATATTAAAAATTATCAAAAATATGAAATAATAAAATTAATTAAATGATAAATCATGAATGATGAATTAATAATTGAAAAAATGAAGAATAATAGAATTTGAGGATTTTATAAACAAACATCTAATCATTCAAATCAAGTTAGAGCAAGTACTTCAATTAAAATTGTTTAATACATTTAAATTTTTTTTAACGTTTCAATTTTTTAAATATTTTCAGGTAGTTGAGGAAACTACTTCTGAAGAATTGAACACTTCATCTACAGACTCAACTTCTAGATGTATTATCTCTTAGCTTAGTACAGTTCTATTCTAGACTTAACTAGTTCTATTCTAGACAATCCTGGTTCTATTCTAGACTAGCCTGGTTCTATCCTAGACTATCCTGGTTCTATCTTAGGCTAGACTGATTTTATCATAGACTATCCTGGTTTTGTTCTAGACTATCCTGGTTCTATCCTAGACTAGCTTGGTTCTATTCTAGACTAGCCTGGGTCTATTCTAGTAGACGTAACTAGTTCTATTCTAGACAATCCTGGTTCTATTCTAAACTAGCCTGGTTCTATCCTGGAATTATCCCAGACTAGCCTGGTTTTATCCTAGACTATCCTGGTTCTATCCTAGACAATCCTGGTTCTATCTTAGACTATCCTGGTTTTATTCTAGACTATCCTGGTTCTATCCTAGACTAGCTTGGTTCTATTCTAGACTAGCCTGGATCTATTCTAGTAGACGTAACTAGTTCTATTCTTGACAATCCTGGTTCTATTCTAGACTAGCCTGGTTCTATCCTAGACTATCCTGGTTTTATCCCAGACTAGCCTGGCTCTATTATAGACTATCCTTGTTCTATCATAGACTATCCTGGTTCTATCCTAGACTATCCTTGTTCTATCCTAGACTATCCTGGTTCTATCTTAGGCTAGACTGGTTTTATTCTAGACTATCCTGGTTCTATCCTAGACTATCCTTGTTCTATCCTAGACTATCCTGGTTCTATCCTAGACTATCGTGGTTCTATCCTAGACTAGCCTGATTCTATCCTAGACTAGCCAGGGTCTATCCTAGCACAGTCTAGCCTATCCTGGTTCTCAAATGGCCTAGAAAAGATATAGAATGAAAATTGAGAAAATAAATCGTGTCCAGATTAAAACCTAACAAGCTTAATCCTGAATACTTTAATTGTTATACCCATTAAAGAAAAATCACCATGATTAAACATTTCAAACAAAGTCTGAGACTTTTACTCACGATTCTTATCAAATCTTTTGTCCCTTATGAATCCTGGTATTTACGTAAATCAAATATAACCTAATGCAGGCCTAACTTGAATTTTAGGCCGACTTTTACCAAAAAACACACGATAAAGCTCAATATCTTTGAATTAATTAATTTTGTGTTTAGTTAATTATACGTACCTATTTATTTGATTTAAATGATCTCCTTAATGTTAAATAAAGTGTTGTATTATAATAATTGAATAAATATTTATCTACGTAACAGTACATAGTGATCAAAAGGTTTTGAAAGCTCTCACGCTAAACTCCATGCTAATTTTGCCAATAACTTCTTGAATACTAAAGCATAGAACAAGTGCTTTATAGTTTAAAAGGCACCAACAAATAAGAGTGAGCTAGTAAGGTAAAATCAAAGGCCAATGCCTTAGCCCTTAATGATGCCATAATGTCAACTTATTCCTGAAAATTCAAGTAACTCTTGAAGGCAGTCTGGATCTATGTGAGTAGTTTGACTCTAATCTAGAAACAAGGCACAGTGATATGCAATGCCTTGGTTCGTTTCTATATCATAATTTTTTTAACTTATAAACCAACCACACAAAAACTGATCACATTTTAAGGTTACAACTTTTCATAACTTTTTAATGTTTAGAATAAATAATTTTGAAATTTGTCAAACTTTTCAGATTTTTGTTGAACCTTTTAAAGTCTGAAGTTTGACTAAAAGGAAATATATTATTGTCCATCCCCCCCCCCCCCCCCCCCTCCCAATAAATAAAAAAACCTTGGCGCCTTAACAGATCACTTGAACTCTGTGAAATTTAACTGTTTAATCTGACTGTTTCCTGTCATGTAAAAGATTTCACAAAAAATAAAAAGTGACATCTATTGAGTTAAAGGATTTCAATATATCCAACTCAAGCCAATATTTAAACAAGGCACTGACAGACCTCAAAATATTTACGTAAATAAAAAGAATAAGTCGGTGGAATAAACAGATATAATTGATAAGCATGGTTGTGATGATCTTTATTTAAAGATTTATTACAGCGATTATCAATACATAATTTAAAGACAATTTGTTCCTGAAAGATTTCATGGTTTTGGTCCTTAGAAGATGTTTTTTCATAGCCGTACAAGAATCATGTCTAACATAAATATTTAAAAATATAAAGACGACATTTTTAAGAGGCATTATTTTCCAACCATGTGAATTTGACCCAACTAGTATATTTATATATATAAACACATACCAAAGAATCCCTTCATTGTTTGATTGTTTGTATCTAATGGGCAATTCCCTCACCGCTTGTCCCTACTCCCAAAGATTCTTTTCTTCTCACCCCCCACCCGGTTTTTAGGCTTAATTTATGCTCTACCAGTATCCTCCAACTCTATCTAACAGTATCCTCCAACTCTATATACCAGTATCCTCCAACTCTATCCACCAGTATCCTCCAACTCCATCTACCAGTATATCCTCCAACTCCATCTACCAGTATCCTCCAACTCTATCTACCAGTATCCTCCAACTCTATCTAACAGTATCCTCCAACTCTACCAGTATCCTCCAACTCTATCCACCAGTATCCTCCAACTCCATCTACCAGTATATCCTCCAACTCTATCTACCAGTATCCTCCAACTCTATCTAACAGTATCCTCCAACTCTATCTACATACTTCAACTCTACCCGTATCCTCAAACTCTACCAGTATCCTCCGGCGCCATGACAAACTCCTGAAAGACAAACTCCTGAAAGACAAACTCATGAAAGACAAACTCCTGAAAGACAAACTCCTGAAAGACCAACTCCTGAAAAGACAAACTCCTGAAAGACAAACTCCTGAAAAGACAAACTCCTGAAAAGACAAACTCCTGACGAGACAAACTCCTGAAAATAAAAACTTCTGAAATACAAACTCCATAATATCAAAATTAAAAAAAATTAAAATCTAAATTATATTCTATTCTAATTATACAATTAGGTAATTTCCTAGAGAACGATTTTTGGACCCCCCCCCAGGCCCCCCCTCCTATCAATTTTGTACATGGAT
Source organism: Eurytemora carolleeae (assembly GCF_000591075.1). Taxonomy (NCBI): domain Eukaryota; kingdom Metazoa; phylum Arthropoda; class Copepoda; order Calanoida; family Temoridae; genus Eurytemora; species Eurytemora carolleeae. Next base: position 252,764 of record NW_019396232.1, on the reverse strand, counting down.
CTTATATGTTTAACATGGATATAATTGACCATGTTTATAATATTTCATTCAGAGAAAAATTTCATAATTTCAGGAGTTTGTCTTTCAGGAGTTTGTCTTGTCAGGAGTTTGTCTTTCAGGAGTTTGTCTTTCCGGAGATTGTCTTTCAGGAGTTTGTCTTTCAGGAGTTTGTCTTTCCGGAGATTGTCTTTCAGGAGTTTGTCTTTCAGGAGTTTGTCATGGCACCTATCCTCCAACTCTACAAGTATCATCCAACTCAACCAGTATACTCCAACTCTACCAGCATACTTCAACTCTACCAGTATCCTTTAACTCTACCAATATCCTCCAACTCTACCAGTATCCTCCAACTCTACCAGTATCCTCTTTTCCTCCAACTCTTCTACCAGTATACTCAAACTCTACCAGTATCCTCAAATCTACCAGTATCCTCAAATCTACCAGTATCCTCAAATATGTTCTCTTTTAAAACACAATTTATGCAAAACCCAGTATATAATATATATCTTCTCTCTGAAATCCCATCTATGAGCAAAACCCAGTTTATAATGTATCTTTTCTTTAAAATCACATATTTATGAGGACAAATATATTTATGAGGAAAAAACTCTGTCTATAGCTCTCTTAAATCCTATATTTATGAGGAGAAAACTCTGTCTATAGCTCTCTTAAATCCTATATTTATGAGGGGAAACACTGTCTATTGCTCTCTTATATCCTATATTTATGGGTGGAAACACTGTCTATTGCTCTCTGAAATCCTATATTGGTGGGTGGAAACACTGTCTATTGCTCTCTTAAACTCTATATTTATGAGATGCAAACTCTGTCTGCTCTCTTTAATTCTATATTTATGAGGCGAACCTCTGTCTTTTGCTCACTTGAATTCTATATTTATGAGGAGAAACTCTGTCTTTTCTCACTTAAATTCTATATTTATGAGGCAAACCTCTGTCTTTTGCTCACTTGAATTCTATATTTATGAGGGGAACCTCTGTCTTTTGCACACTTAAATTCTATATTTATGAGGCAAACCTCTGTCTTTTGCTCACTTGAATTCTATATTTATGAGGCGAACCTCTGTCTTTTGCTCACTTAAATTCTATATTTATGAGGGGAAAACTTTGTATATTGCTGTCTTTAATTTTATATTTACGATGGGAAAACTCTGTCTATTGTTCTCTTAACTACTTTATTTATGAGGTTATAAAGGGAAAATTCTCTATATTGCTCGATTAAATCCTTTATTTATGAGGTTATAAGGGGAAAACTCTGTCTATTGCTCGATTAAATCCTTTATTTATGAGGTTATGAGGAGAAAACTATGTCTATTGCTCGATTAAATCCTTTATTTATGAGGTTATAAAGGGAAAATTCTCTATATTGCTCGATTAAATCCTTTATTTATGAGGTTATAAGGGGAAAACTCNTATTAAGGTTTCATTTTAAAAGACATTATAAATAACGTATACAGTCCTTTTAGGCCTTCTAGCGGTTTCTAGAACAATTCTTGAATGAATCCCACGTGTAAGATGCGCCACGATGTCTGGCGACATGAAGACAATATTTTAGAGGAGTAGGACTGAGGAAAAGATAGATAGATAGATGACCATTTTTTGGGGTTCCAGGACAACAGAGGGGGGGGGGGTAAGTTTTAATAGGTCATTCACCTGAAACTGTTGAATTTTTACTTCAAAGGTATGCCACGAATGTTTAAAAAATATACCAATAACGACAAAATAAGAAAATCAACTTGTCCAGAACAATTAACTATGGAGGAATGAGCAATAGACATTAGACATTGAGAAATAGAGAAAAAAATGTTTTAACTTTAAAAAGTTTATATTTGATTTATTACATGATAGAGAGATCGTACAATGCAAACTGTATTCTGTACATTGTACATTGTAAACAGTAAACTGTATAGTGTTAAATGTATGTTGCAAAGTGTAATCTGAACAAGGTAGACTGCAAGGTGTACGGGAATTAACTATACGGTGTAATATTTTAACTGTACACTGTACACTGTATACTGTATAGCTGTACACGAGTAGATACTAGTTTTATATATTCTATACACTTTGGCTGTACAGTGTAAACTGTATTAAGTACTGTGTAAAAGTGTACAGTGTAGTGTATGTAGCAAACTGTACAGCATAAACTATATAATGTACAGTGTAAACTGTATAATGTAGAGCATAAACTGTATAATGTACAGTGTAAACTGTATAATGTAGAGCATAAACTGTATAATGTACAGTGTAAACTGTATAATGTAGAGCATAAACTGTATAATGTACAGTGTAAACTGTATAATGTAGAGCATAAACTGTATAATGTATAGTGCAACTGTGTACTGTGTGTAAACTGTATAATGTACACTACTGTGTAAACTGTGTACTGTACAGTGTATATAGAAAACTGTACAGTGTATATAGAAAACTGTACAGTGTATACTGTGAACTGTACAGTGAAAAATAAAATCATTGTTTTAATATTTTGTATTTATGAATTTAGCTGAGTAGGAAGAATGAAATTAAGATTTGTTTGCTGGAGAAACCCGATTACGGGTTAATAGGCGGCTTAAAAATACCGCGGAGAGCTTTTTGTAAAATATTTAGACAATTGTAAACCTTAGATTTAAGATAAGGGAAGTACTTTCCCGGCCCAACCAACAGCATTGTTGCATGGACCGCGGATCCAGATTTATTGAGAAATCTGTCCTAAAAGATAAAATATCAGAGACGAAATATATTCTACACAAATATTTTTAAGCGTTGAAATCTTTTATTAATTTTAATCGTTTGTATTAATTGTTTTATTTTTGTGATTAAGTGTGAATATAGTTCCTGCAGGATGGAGGTGGAACCCCTTGGAATCTTCCTGGACGAGTTTTCTAAGCATGTATATTGTATATTGTATAGACTTTATAAACGCCATAACCCTGGTTCATAGGAACTGGTGACTTTTCAAAACTTTAACTTTCTAATCCCTTTATCTTTGAAACTAGATGAAGTAAATAATATTTCAAACTTTGACTATTTGTTATAGGAAAACTAATGGTTTGACATGTAAAAGGTTTACGTTATCAGGATGCAAAGATTAAAATTAAGAAAAATAGAGTTTGAGGCTAGTAACCACTTACTTTCTTACAAATAAAACTATTAAATAATACTGAGAACAAAAGCTATACATTTTACATTACTTAATGGACAAACTGAGCACTTGCATCAAACTCTATGTTTATAATCCTCATTGCAACCTAATATTGTGGAACTTTGATATTCTTAACTATCAATTCAGTTAGAACTAATAATTAAGTTCGAAATATTAAAGATTTACAACTACAGGTTGCAAAGATATAGGGAATAAAAATTTGAGTCTGAACCATGTTATTAAGTCGTTTATTTATGGCTTTTTTTGGCTCAGCTACATTTTGCCTAATCAAAATTTGCCTTGACACATTTTGCCTAGTTCAGATTTGCCTAGGTAACATTTTGCCTAGTTTAAGATTGCTTAGTATCATTTTGCCTAGTTAAGGCAAGAGCAAGTTTTTTGCCGATTGCTTTTTTTCAAACAGATGTTGTCAAAAATTAGACATTTTTTTAGGCTGAACCAGTTACATACAAATGAATTAAATGTTTAGGACAATTGAAATGTATCTTTTCTAGGACTTTTTACATTCCAAATACCATGACTTTAAAATTATGAAGATTTTTGATTCTCCTCTACGTTAAAATTAGCGTGTATTTACTCCACAAAAATAAAATGGTTATGTATCAGAGCTGTATATTAAAAATACAGTTTTGCATTATGGTGCAAGGGTTTGAATATAATCAACTGAATTTTGAAAAAGTTGCAGAGTTTTTTTATGAAAATTTCGCGGATTTTTGAAAATTTACTTTGTGAAAAAATTATTTACCAGGCAAAAAAATCGCTCTTATGTTACCCTAGGCAACATGTTACCTAGGCAAGGCGTTATCTAGGCAAAATGTGACCTTGGCAAACTGTTACTCAGGCAATATGTTATTATAGCAAATGTGACTAGGCAAAATGTAGCTGAGCCTGTGTCACAAACTTAAATTTACTCATTCTTACAGATTTGCAAGCTGAATATGTAAACTGTTAATATTTCAAACTTTGATTATTTGGTCTCACAGAATTCATAGTTTGAAATATCTAAACTGCGACATTGGATTACACAGATGAAGGAATTAGACAATCAGAGTTTGTGGCAAAATCCATTCTAGTTTTGTTTTGAAGTAATTTTATTATATCTGAAATTTTTTTTAATCGCTGAAAAAATACTAATGAATTGCCCACGGATTGCTTAACTGACTAATGGATTTCTTTGATTTCAGGCATTTTCAACGAATACACTAAAACTTGTAACGGTTGCTGAGATTTTAAGCTAATCGTACTTTTTAAAATTGCAAGTATGCAATATTAAGGTTTCATTTTAAAAGTTTCTTCTTGCAATGACAATCTAAGTCTTTTCGAATTGAGGCATTTCTAAGAAGAGTGCAGTTTTAAATTTCTTTTAGATAAAATGGTTAAATCAACTTTTAACACAAAATAACTAGAATAGTGTTGGGTGTTTTGATAAGACTTTTTTAAGCTTTTGGACACATAAAAGGTTCAAGAAGATTTATAGATTTTAAAATCGTTTTTTTTCTAAACATTTGCTTCGTTTTTGAGTCGGTTCACGCAAATACCTTTATGTCTTGTGAGAAATGTTTAAAAAACAAGTTTTGAAATTTGTGAAACTTCTTAAAAATTTTTTTAACCTTTTATTTCTTTTAAAATCAAATGCCCAACACTTCTTTTGAACCTTTTTTTTCTGAAATATCACAATTTTGGCCATTTTCAAGCTGTGCTGTAAACATCTACGTGTGGCGGCGTAGTGGCGGAAGACGACGAGACTTCTGGAGTTTTGAATCTAAAGATCTAGACGCGGCAGGACGAAGACTTCCGGCCACGTCACCTATCTATCTATTGAATATTTTTACGTTTTTGATAAATTTAGATATTTAAGTTTAGTAATAAAGTAGTTATTTAAACCTTTTTTATATTATAGTCGTCAAGATCACGCAATATCACACAAGTCTCAGTTACATGAGTGCAAATTTAACTATTCAAATCGAAAAATGTACATATGATATAATAACAATACTGTTTCTGCATGTATAATAGTGGTTCATCAATAATATTACTGTCATAATTTATGCGACTAACATCGTCCCTGGAACTCGGACAAACATTTGAGACGATTTCTCTCATTCAGATTTACTAACGAGGAGTAGAAGGTCCAGCCTGAGGGTCGGCCATGGTCCTATCCTCTTCTCCAGTCTCGCTAGTGTCGCTGTCCTCCTCTGAAGCTAGTGGATCATCTGGGTCGCTTGCCCTCCTCTTGCTGGATCTGCCAGCGGTGGGTGAATCTCTTCTTGTACGCTTCTGACCACGAGCTGCACCCTCAATGATCCCGCCCAAGGCCTTGAACGCATGATCAAACTTGCCCTCTGACTCAGATCTGTCCACGTTGAATAGCTTCATCAATGATACATAGTCAGCCTTACTGACGGTGAGGGCAGTGTCACTGGCGCCCATAAGCGCTTTCACCTCTGGGGTGACCTCGAGGACCTTGTCTTTCGTTACCTTACACAACTCGTCAAATTCAGCCGAGTACCCGTGGTGCTGCTGGTAGCGAGGTTCCGGTCTGTTGTTCCTATTCTTGATGGAGATTAAGGGAGACGCGGTCATAGTGCTCGAGGAGGCTTTATGGAATAGGAATGATCCTATAAGGCCGAGGGGAACGGCTATCTGCATGACCCTGGTCTTGTCTCCTCTGTGCGTAAGATACATCCTTCCCTCGTGGTTGCGCATCCTCGGATCTACTGCTTTGTTGCGCTTAGCCGTCTGAACATCATCTAAGAATTTCTGATATTCAACGGCGCAATTCATAGCGTCCTCGAATCCAGGGGCCACCAGCCACAGCATATTCCGGTGATACAACTTGATGGCCGAAAACAAGAGTGCTGCTTTTGCCATCCCAGCGGGGGCAGCGTCGCAGCGCAGCTTCATGTCCTCGGCAAGCTTCGCGGTATCGATGGGGCTGCCGCTAGGGTGCGCAGCAACTCGGACCCCAGTCCTCATTCCCATCAGATTCATGCATAGATGGGTGCTGGCCCAGTGTCCTACCTCCCATATCGCATCCTTGGCCGTCTCTGTAATGGAGGTTTCTGTACCTTGCATCATCTTGCAAGAGTTCATAGCCATCTTGTTGATGAAGGTCGTAGCATGACCTTGACCAACGTGATGATTGGTTGTGAACCAGTTGAACTTCGATGCGATGATGAGAGTGAGGGCCCTTCCCGCATTCTCGGACGTACTATAGGTCTTCAGCCAGCCGTCGCCAGTCTGGGATTCAATTGCAATCCTCATTGCTTCATCCATCTCATTACGGTCCATATCTCTGGAATCTTGAGCATGGTCATCAAAACCGTAATAAGATTCGAAACCTCCATCCCTCAGCATGACAAGGGGGTACTGTGGATCGGAGGTATCTGTCTCGGACAAATACCCCTCAGGAACTTGAGTAGCTATCACCCCCCTCAGAGTTGCCCTGCCACCTTCGATGTTTACTATGTCCCTGGGGTTGGGCTCAAAGTACCACACAAGTCCAGCATGGACGGCCGTAAAGGCAGCGGACACCTTAAATCCCTTGCAGTAGTCCTCTTTGCTGAGGGTCTCAAACCTCCTGCCGGTGATGCCCTCACGTTTTGCGATCAAGGCCGCATGTGCCATGGCCATGAGTATCCCGCTACCCTTCTTCTGTGACTCGACGACAGTCCAGTCACTAGTGGATTGGGCCTCATCGGCACATCTGTACACGAGATGGGGGGGAGCCAGGGGCAATTTGGCGCTTTCCTTGAGTCCCGCGTCGCCCTGTCCAGCCAGGCCGGCCGCTAGGCTGCCATTAATCTCGTTGCAAAATTTCCCTAGGCTCTCTAGGATTCCTCGGGGGATCGAAGAAGACATCGCAGATTACCTGTCTTTAGATCTGGGGCTAAGGTATGACTATTATCCTGGCTGTTCCTGTTCTCCTACTGTTTCGTCTTTATCTATAGTTTCTCTTTTGGAAGTGAATCAAGCAATATAAGCTTGGTCGTTCTAGTACCTGAAGTGCTCCGCAAACCTCTGTTTCAAGCTCTTCATAATATCTCTCATCCTGGAGTCAGAGGCTCACGGAGGTTAATCTCAACACGTTTTGTCTGGCCTGGATTATCTCGTGATGTCGGGTTGTGGACCAGGTCTTGCCTCCGTTGTCAACAGAGCAAGATTCAGACTCATGTAAAGTCCTCCGTTCCTGCCATTCCTGTTCCTTCACGGAGGTTCTCTCACGTTCACATCGACATCGTTGGTCCTCTGCCTTCTAGTCAAGGTTATTCTTATCTGCTGACAATGATTGACAGAACTACACGCTGGCCTGAAGCAGTACCTTTGTCCTCCATCTCTACTGAGTCCTGTGTGAGAGCGTTTATCTCAACCTGGGTTTCCAGATTTGGAGTACCTTCTACGTTAACTTCCGACAGAGGTGCTCAATTCACGTCCTCCGTCTGGGCCGGAGTTTGCCGAATCCTGGGTATTTCTCCTTCTCAGACAACGAGTTTCCATCCTCAGTCAAATGGTATGATCGAACGTTTCCATAGATCTCTCAAGTCTGCTCTCCGAGCCAGATCTTCTGAGCGTAGCTAAATACGAATGATTCTGCGACTGTAAATTTTTCAGTCCCTTTCAGCCATCAGCCTTAGAAGTAGTTCAAAGTGTTCATTGAAATATTTCATGCCTGGAAAATTCTTTCAAGTTTTCTTTTCTTCAAGTTTTTAAAGTGTAGGTGAATTAAATAATAATTTGATTAAGCATTAAAACATAAAAATATGTATTTTATATTAGTACAAATGATTTCGAGAAAAAATCATTCTCAATTCAAATATTTTATGAAGTAGATTTTCTACTCTGTGGCCACTACAAAAACACAACACATGTCCCTTGAAAACTTCATTTTATCAATGAAGACAATTGGAAAATTTTATTTCATAGTTAAAGTAAATTGACTTTTAACACGAAAATGATCATTTTTAGGTTGTATATGATGCCCTTGAGATCGTAAGTTATCAACTTTCGGACACATAAATAATAATAACAATATACAGCGCCAATGGATATTGAGTATCGAATAGATTCCCGGTTTGTGGCGTATACATTTGACCGGTATGGGGGTATAAAGGATGAGTATGCCCATGTTAACGATCTTTGTGTCAAGATGGCTGGAGTAGGTCTGGTAAGTCCATTTTCTTTGTTTCAATAGTTTCACATAGGGCTGGATACTTTAGGACTTTTTTAATCCGTTCCTTGCCGGTTCGTTAAATTAGCATAAAGGACAGACACATTGTGCTGCCATTAGTTTTTTAACTTTAATATTTGAACGTTGAGTTGAAATTTCCTGTTATGTCCGCTTGTTAATGGAACTATTTGTTAATTTTATAAAATTTTCAATAACGACATTTTGCTGAGTAGTAGTTACCAGTGGCCATTTATAACTTTTTTGGGCTACTAGATTATATATGTAAGCAAAGGCATACAAATTCACAAAATTTTCCGTTTTTGAAAAAAGTATTTTTTAAATTTGCGTTCAATAACGGTTTTTTGCCCAGCTCTACTAATACCTATTGATAAATTTGTTGTGCTTTATATCTGCGAATATAATTTTTTCAAGGTATTGAGTTTTTGCCAAAAACGCAAATGTTCTAATTCCTAAATCGTTATAACATGATTGTGTAAACCTTTGATATTTCCAAAGTACACTACTTTATCTACCAATATTTATAGTTTAAAATATCTAAGGTCTGCGGATTAGAAAATAAGAGTTTGTGGCAAAAACTCAATTCCTTTGTTTAAATTAACGGAAAGGAATTGAGTCTTTGCAATCCCAATATCTTTAAAACCCTGTGGTGTAAACCTTTGAACAAACTAAATTTGAATTTAAAAAATTCAGAGTTTGAAATATCTAAGGTCTTACGACATTAACCCTTTAAAGGCGGGGGTTTAAAATAGGTATAGGGTTGAAATGCATGTTCATAGCCCAATTTTACACGGCCAGCTCAAAGAAAAAAGTTAGACCAACAACTTCAATAGTTTGGGGGCTAGGGAGGGTGGAAAAAATGCCTAAAAAAGGGTCGAAAAAGTGTGACACATGTTTCTACATGCAATTTTCAAGGGCTTTTCAAAAATATAGTTTTTTGATCTGTAGTTTTAGTCACAAAAAATGTAGGGGCTATTTTAGATTTTTTTTTCACAGACCGGACTTTTTTCCGCCCTGTACCCTACCCTATAAATAAAAAATAAAAAATTTATCAAAAAATCCTTTAAATTATTATTCATTAAAAGTCACAAAATTTCACGGGGATAGTGTCAAAAATGAGAGTGCTTGGACAAAAAACCCCCCCCCCCCCAGTCTGTTTAGGGTTAAGTTTAAAAGATGAAGGTATTAGAAAATCAGATTTCGTGGCGAAGACTCAATTCTTTTCCGTTAATTGTTTACAAAATATTTTTTATTATGGATATTACCCGGTTCTGTTTTTAAAAGATGAAAGGAGCCAATTATAAAAGAATCTGGGTTTTAAGATTTTTTTATTTTTCATTTTTGTTCAATCCAACTTGCAGATTTGTGCTCGAAAATCTAAAGAAGATTTAAAATAACTCTATCCCCCCCCCCCTCTTATTGGCTCTGGATTAAAAAAGTTTTTTATAGATTCTGTTGGCTTGTGTGGGTCTGGGAGCCGTAAATGGAGCGCCCCAAGAACGGAGTGTAAACGGAATAGTTCAAGGAACTAACAGTGCTGTCGGAGGTATTTTTAATGGAGCCAATAATCTTGTTGGAGGAATTGCATCAGGTGTAGGAGGAGCTATTGGGGGTGTAGCATCAGGAACAGGAACAGCTGTAGGAGGAATATTTTCCGGAGTAGGAGGTGCTGTAGGCGGTGTTGCTTCAGGAACAGGGTCCGCTGTCGGAGGAGTAGCATCAGGTTTGGGCGGAGCTGTCGGAGGAACTGCAAATGGGTTCGGAAATGCTGTCGGAGGAACTGCAAACGGTTTCGGTAATGCAATCGGAGGAACAGCAAATGGCTTCGGAAATGCTGTCGGAGGCACTGTAAATGGCTTTGGCAATGCTGTTGGAGGAACAGCAAATGGTTTTGGAAGTGCAATTGGAGGTACCGCTAGTGGCTTTGGCAGTGCTGTTGGAGGAACTGCAAGTGGGTTTGGAAGTGCTTTTGGAGGAACTACGAGTGGTTTAGGTAACGCAATTGGAGGCACAGCAAACGGTTTTGGAAATGCTATTGGAGGAACTAACAACGGGTTTGGAAATGCCATTGGAGGTACAGCAAATGGATTTGGTAACGCAATTGGAGGCACCGCAAATGGTTTTGGAAATGCATTCGGAGGAACTGCTAATGGATTTGGAAGTGCCATTGGTGGAATTAATAACGGATTTGGAACTGCTGTTGGAAGCACAGCGAGTGGATTTGGAAACTCTGTTGGAGGATTTTCTGGACAAACAACCTGGAGTAGACCAACATATTTTTCAAATTCTAGCCCAATATACACTGTATCCAATTCTTCTTACTTTGTATCCAGGCCTTCTTATTCTGTATCCAGGCCTTCTTATTCGGTATCCAGGCCTACTTATACTGTATCCAGTCCGATCTATACAGTCTCCAACCCTAGTTTCTCCAACCCAAGTTTCTCCAACCCAAGTTTCTCCAACCCAAGTTTCTCCAACCCAAGTTACTACAACCCAAGTTTCTCCAGTATTTCCAACTCTGGTTTCTCCCGTTCCTCCAACTATGGTAATACCTTCTCCAAACCTGTTGGGACCGTCTCAACTGACTCCGGGTACTCTCAACAAAGTGTAGGCGGATATGACGGATAACGCAGATAAGGAGACAAATAGGAACTATCTGGTTCAGGAAATGGGTAATTTAAAAATTGTAAACCTTCCGATTCAGGGAACGGAATTTAAGCTTTTTGTTAATAAATACATCTATTTTTTTGTTTTACATACAAGTAATATTTATTATTCTGAATCTAGTTATTTAATTGCAATCTTTTTCGCATCCTCAAAAATTGCAAATATATTGCAGTCTTTTACAGAAAAAAAGTTGTTTTCGAACAAATGTTTTTCAGTGTAAGCATTCATAGAAGAATGATTTCGAAATCTTTAGAAAAATCGAGAATTGTTTACAGGTTAAAAAATCAAATCTGAGCTAGAGAATGTGAAAAAATGTACAAGTAACGAATATTGTTGAATGTAAAAAGCGCTTTCTTTATTAAAAGATAGAATTGCTAATTGCGAAAAAGAATTGAGTCTTTGGAACAAAATCAAATATTTAAATCTCAATATCTTTAGAACTCGATGTTGTAAACCTTTGATATTTCAAACTCAGATTATCTGATCTAACAGAATTCATAGTTTGAAATATCTAAGGTCTGTAACATTTGGTTCCAAAGATATAGTGATTAGAAAATCAGAGTTTGTGGAAAAGACTCAATTCCTTTACATGAATTACATGCAAACTTTAAAATCACTCGGTAGTAGAGCTTTTAGATCAATACGATGGCAGCTATCAGGGGTTTAGAACAATTCCGTGGTTTTGAGAGATCTCAAGGCTCGGAAGGATCGCAAAGGCTTGGAGAGATTCAGGAGGTTCGGGGGGAGAATTCCTAGTGTTTGGGTTTGAAAGATCACAGAGCCCGAAACTTAAGAGATGGTATCGTTATGAAACCCGGTATTGGAAATCGGGATAAGTCAATTTTATAAATAATAAATCAGAAATATCTGTTCAAAATATCGAAATATCTGTTAAAAATGTCGAAATATCTGTTCAAAATATCGAAATACCTGTTTAAAATATCGAAATATCTGTTCAAAATATCGAAATATCTGTTTAAAATATCGAAATATCTGTTCAAAATATCAAAATATCTGTTCAAAATGTCGAAATATTTGTTCAAAATATCGAAATATCTGTTCAAAATATCGAAATATCTGTTCAAAATTTCGAAAAATCCGTGAATTTTATTTTGATAACGCAGTTTTTTGAAATATATCAGCAATCCCTTTAAGAAAGCAAATAAACTCTAGTTTAGTATGCATAATTATGGATAAAGTTTAACCGGAACTGTGAATATGTTAAAACCAGAACTATATTCAAGACTCCATACTAGCGTACATCATATATTATTCAAATTCAATCTAAATGTTAATCTAGTATTCATCTACTTGACAAGAAAGTTTTGAAACTATTTCATTTTTATTTTATTTTGTTTCTTATTTTATATATTTTTATTTTTGTCATCATAGGTCAGCAGTTTATCTATCTGGCAAGTTTCTATTTCTGAGATAAATTACAGATTTAGTGGTTTACTGAACTGCGCAGACACAGGGCTGCAAAAAGTTTGGTTGACGAACGGAAGTATTTAAAAATTAACGGAAGTATTTAAAAATTAACGGAAGTATTTAAAAATTAACGGAAAATTCTGTTTTCAGACGGAAAACTCAGTAACTGAACGTAAAAGTCTAGTTATTATAAAGAAATGGCCCGGAAATCAAATATCGAAATAATATTATAAAAAAACTTCTGGAAACAGAAAATCAAATATTGAAATAATATTATAAAAAAAACTTTTGGAAACAGGAAATCAAATATCGAAATAATATTATAAAAAACTTCTGGAAACAGGAAATCAAATATCGAAATAATATTATAAAAAAAACTTCTGGAAACAGGAAATCAAATATCGAAATAATATTATAAAAAACTTCTGGAAACAGGAAATCAAATATCGAAATAATATTATAAAAAAACTTCTGGAAACAGGAAATCAAAGCAATGACAATATTTATTCCGCTTTCAAGATAATCTAAAACTTTTTGAAATTTAATGAATAGGAATTTAATTTTTTAGTTGAAACGTTTATGATAATTGAAAGATTGCTTTTCGTTCTGAGTGACAATTAAACAGTATTTAAAAATGTTGTTTTACCATTTTGCAGTGATTACTAGAAAACTATGGAATAGGAAGGCGACATTTTACCAATAACTACAGGGTGATTAAAAAAAGTGTGATTAGCGGCGTCGGGTGTAAAATTGTACTTTTTTGTGCAACTCTCCTGTATGATATTTTTCAATATTTTTTGGGATTTTTTATTTTTGGTACTCCAATGTCCCAAAAAAATAAGACTAGAACTGACAATTGGGAATTTTCTTCTTATAATTTTGCAAATTGTCTGTGATTCTGTGATTCAATCTTTATTAAATTTTAGAATATTTGCTTTTCTGAACTTTTGATTTTGAGAGAAAAAAAAGTTTCACGGTTTTTCGTTTGACCATTGGAGTACCAAAAAAATTTAAAAATATAAAAGACTGTGGGAAAAAATACCATAAAGGAGAGTTGCACAAAAAAGGTACAATTTTGCATCAGACGCCGCTAATCACACTTTTTTAGACTCATGCTGTACGTTTTGATGTTGTTACAAAGCTTAACTCTTATCAAATCACTAATTTAGTGAAATTGGACTTTTACACTGTACAACGGTTGTGTGTCATGTTCATTGGACTTTTTAAAGTTATTACTTGATTCTAAAAGTCGTCTTCATATTTCTGATTATCACCATAAGTAAGCGTATCCATTAGTTTAAGAAGATAATTAATTTATTTTAATTTTTTTTGGATAAAAAAACAATCATGAATCCCAGAATTAAGAAAAGACGGCACGAATTGAGCTGAATTTCTGATATAATATTACATTATTCTAAACACGAACTGCTGGAGAAATGCTTTCTAAAAGCTTGTGTGTGTAGATAAACAAAACAAAACTTAAAATGCAATCAAACTTTTAGGCAAAAATAATCTCCAAATTTGATGATAAAAAAAATTCATCTCTTTTGACATGAGGATAATTTAGAATCCCGTTAATGCTTAGAACTACCAGACTCGTAGCGAAGGAAGTCATAGGGTCACGTGTTTCCATTTTTACGGGGGGGGGGGTACATTTTCTGGGACAAAAAGAAACAAGAGAATGAAGATAATGAAAAGAAGGAAACAAAAAAGGAAAAAAAAGAAAAGAAAAAAGGGAAAAGTTTTCTTTAAAAGCATTTCTAATATTTTGAGCACAGAGAAACTTATCTTCTTTTTTCTTTTAATAAGTTTCTGATCAACCATCTTACAGCAAAAAGTAACAATACGAGAATACGGAAACAAATTAAAATTTAAGATGGAATTTCTTTGAACAATTATACTCCAACTTTCAGGTGCAGTTTGATAAAATAATATTTTTTGGAAAACTGAACATTTTCATGATTTATTTTGAGTTTTTAACGGTAATTATCCTTCTTTGATGTTATTTTCCTTGTCATAAAATATTTTTCGGCTATTTGTGCAAGTAAAATATTCTCTGTAAATACTTTCATTTATTTATAGCTTCAAGCCCTGAACTCTAATCACCTGCACCTAATATCTATTCTGAACAGAGTTTACTAATGTACGACATCATTATTTCTTTAGCATATATAGCAATTATTAAAAGACAATTTTTTTATTATTCAAATACAAAATATCATTTTAATAGCTTGTTAAAGAACGAAGACATGTTTTTAAACAGATAAAATATCTATCTAACATATCTATCTAAAATATCTATCTAAAATAAATTAATGTGTGGTTTTTTGTCTTGATTCTTAAATCTCAACACTTTCTCAGGTTAAGGTCAAAAGTTTACGCCTGCGCCAAGCACATCTTCTAAATAATAACACCAGTGCATGCACTTCACACTTACATCGAATGTTGAAAATAAATTTAAAATAAACAATGTTACTTTTTTTTGTAGATTTCCAACGGAATTGATCGTCTTTGCCATTTGCATCCCAAAGTCGTAATTCAAACTATAATTTTGTAAATAATCTGCGTTTTAAACATTAAGGTTTACACTCAGGTTACAAGGATAAAGGGATTGGAAAATTTGAGTTTGTGGCAAGGACTAAATTTCTTTGTCTGAAATAGGCCATTCTTTTTCATGGAACATTGCGACTGCAAACCATGTGATCTGTAAAGGAAAAATGAAAGGGGGTATAGGCTGAAAGCTAATCACTTTAGCTCTTGATCGCGACCCATGACAGTTTTATATGATGTTCCTGTCATTTAATTTAAATTAATACTTTATATGGTTGACAAAATTTTTATTTATTTTACAATATATTTAAAATTTAAAAATCACAATTATTCTGTATAAAAATTAAGATTAAAATATTTTAAATGCTTATTGTTTTAAACAACTTTTACTTAATTAATTTATCACAAAACCTCGATCTGTAGACCTTAGAAATTGTCATTGTCACTTAAAAAGATGCAAAATTCTATCAAAATAACATTTGTAACATTCAAATGTAGAGATTTGCAAAACCATGAAGCCAGCAATATATTATATGAGATATTTTGTTTATCATTCAATAATATTGTTCACAAAATATATCTTTTAAGAAAGAAACTGAACACACAAAAATAAATTTTTCTAATTTCTTTATCCGTGTAACCTTATTTTGTCAGATCAAATAGTCATTTTTGAATTATCTAAGGCGGCCTACACCATTTCGTTGCAAATATAGAGGAATTAGAAAAATAGAATTTGTGGCTAGTGTTCAGTTTCCTTGAATGAAGTATATTTTGTTCCATCTGTACACTTATAATAAACTTGATTAATTTTACTAATGTTTTGCAAGCGGTATACTTTGGAGTAAAACTTATTAAATATAAATATATATTTTCCTTGGTTAATTTTTTTTATTTTTAAGGTTGAGAGACATTATTGGACTCTTTAAATGTGGGTGGGAAGAATTCATGATAGTTAATACTGCTGTCACTATTCACAATTTGACCGTTAAACCCGTGCACAATTGTGCGGTCATCGTGAACAGATCGGGCTTCACGTTCGTAAACAACTGCCGCACCGGCATCGGGACCACGGCGGCGGCGTTGGAATACAAATACGCCAATACTGATAACGCCAACAAGAATAACAGCACAGATCACACCTGAAAAAAGTAACGCATTATTATTGAATATTGATAAATTTTGCTAATAATTCAAAAATTCAATTCTAAACTATTATCAAAACCATCCTTCCGTAAAATAAATTTTAAGATGGAATTTATGTCATCAGCTGACCAAATGCATGAAAAACAATCGAAATGGACTTTAACATCATGTCATTTTATTTCGTTAATTCTATATTATTGATTTATTTGATCTCATCAAAAGATCAATATCTATTCTTGTTGAAAAGCGGAATGCTGTGTAAAAAAACTTGAGCAAAATCCTTTTGAAAAACTGTTCTATTTCCGTTTCTAAATGTTTTGAAAAACTGTTCTATTTCCGTTTCTAAATGTTTTGAAAAACTGTTCTATTTCCGTTTCTAAATGTTTTGAAAAACTGTTCTATTTCCGTTTCTAAATGTTTTGAAAAACTGTTCTATTTCCGTTTCTAAATGTGCTCAGGATGCAAAAAGAGAAAGTATTTTGATGATTAGACCTATATTCTGTTTTATAAATGAGCCTGACGGAAGTTAAATTAAATCGAAAAAAAAACAAATCTAAAAAACCATATTTTGTACCCTGTAATACTTATCCTGAAATACCTTCTATTTTCTACCAATTTCGATATACAGTGGTAAGCGGTTATATCAATACAACAAAGACGCCATTTTTATTTAAGTTTGATTGTTAACTAGCTTTTTTGAAATACAAGTTTACAGTAATCAAAAAGAAGCTTTTTTTTAATTGAGAGCTTCTCTGGACTTATATGTTCATGTGCATCCATGCTGTTTAACAGCTTGATATAAATCAAAATAGAAATCGAAGGTCGTCTTTATTGTATTGGTATAATCGCCTACCACCGTAGGAAAAAGGAACTGAACATATAACTTTCTAAGTCCAATATCTGTGCAACCATATTGTCTAAAGCTATAAACAAGGGAACAATAAAAAAGGGAAACTAAATTTTTCAATATTTTGTATTTTTAACCTCGTTACAAAAATCTAATTGTAAAAATCTAAGTAAAATTTTGATGTCTGTAGGAGGAAAATTTATTTGTACAATTTATTTAGTATTTACCTATGATTGTTGCTGTTGATGATACTTCCTCCTCTATCCTAGGAACAGCTTCAGGATTACTGGATACAGGATCCAGCATCAGAGAACTCTCAGGTTTACTATCCATACTCTCCAGGGTAGGGTCGGAGCCTGGTTTCGTCTCACTAGAACTCATTGTTGTTGGAAGCGGTTCAGAGCTAGTTTTAAATGTTGATGCTGTGGTTTTAGTTTCTGTAGAAGTAGAAGTAGTGGTTGTAGGAGTAGTTGGAGTTGTTGGAGAGGGGGGAGTAGGTGAAGTTATAGGTGTAGTTTCAGGTGCCGTAGTTGTTGTGGTCTAAAATTAAGATTTCGTATTCAAATTCCAAATTTATTATTATACAGTCGTCCCAATAAATATGACAATCCAAAGACGACCAAGTATAAGATTAAATTACATAGAACACTTTGGTGGAACAAGGACCATACTGTTAGATCAGTGTGGCAGGTTAAATATTACACTTGAACTTTTTAAAATTTTCATGCATAGTCGGGTACACTGTTATCTTTTAAAATGTAATGCACCAGCAAAAATATTATCTGTAGTTGCCCCTGAACCTCTAAACCTACCTGAACTGTAACATTCATATGTCCCTCTGCAGTTTCTCCTGAACCTGTAAACCTACCTGAACTGTAACATTCATATGTCCCTCTGCAGTTACCCCTGAACCTCTCCCTCCCAGGAATACATACTCCTCCATATGGCAAGTCCAGACTCCTAACAAATTTAATGATTTTCATAGAGGGCTAAGAAAAATATTAGACTTATAAAATAATGACTATGGAAAAGCTAAAATTTATAGAAATATGGCGAAGGAAACGCTAAGTGTTCGGACCCTCGTCAGTTCCAACGACATAATAACCATCAAAATCGATAAAAAAAAAAATTTTAAATTTTTAAAAACCACAAGAAAATAAACCAAAAAAAGATTATTAAAAAAATTTGGGCTGTCAATGGACATGGGAAATGAACTCAGATTATGAGATGGAAAAAAATAAAGCAAATATTCACTTAAAGAAAAAAATTGTTTCTTGGATTAAAAACAAACTGTTTAGATGTATGTGTATAAAGTGGTGGCTTGTTTAAGGAGGGGTATTTAAACCTTTTAAAGAATTGGACAATACTCTTCTTTAAAAAAAGATATTGAATTACAGTTTACAATTAAATAAAAACTAAGCTGAATAAGTGTGAAGTTTCAAAAAATAATTGCTATGCACTATATGAAAACGTGAAGTTTTATGGAAAAGCTATGGAAAAGCTAGGTTTTGTAGATGCAAAAGAAAACGAAACGTTTAATGGAATAATGGCTAAATAAGATTAAAGTTTTATTTAAAAATGGCTATGCATGATATAAAAAGCAAAGTTTTTTCATTTATTTTTATTTATATTCAATTTCAAGATTAATAGGTTAGAAAAATTAAATTTTGCTATGTACTTTCCAACAATCTCATATTTAATCTCACAAACTAGGAGAGATAGGAGAGAGAGTGAGACTCCGTCAGTTTTTTTTGGATTATGCCTTATCTCAGTTTTTTAACCCATTATACTTCTAAATATATAAAATTTGTAAGTTGAGTAAAGAAAAAGAAAAAGCAAATCCTTTAATCGGCTGAACGGCTGGACCGAATAAGCTGAAATATTTTGAGGAATCCAATGGGTTCCCTGGAAGTTACATAGACCAAAAAAATTTGAAATCTATTTTTCTAAAGTAGATCTTTTTTTTAAATCCCATGGGCAACACCGGACACTTCATCTATTAATAAAATAATGCTGACATCCCCCCCCCCCCCTCCATCATAAGAAAAGATTTAAATAAAGTTTTCGAAAACTTTGAATATTCACCTGTGTCCTCTGGTTTTGGATCTTTAATTGTAATCCCGCATTCTTTATCATTATATCTTCCATAGAACTCAACCCTGTCTCCTAGTCCGCACTCCTACACAACACAAATTTAAAATATAAAAATCTTGGTTTGGATTAATTTGAGAATTCTAGACTCCATCCCTCCTCTTCCCTTAGATAGATAAAACACACTAATACAGATTAGATTAAAACAAAAAATATTCACCTGTTTAAGAACTCCATTAAATGAGAGTAAAATATTCACCTATTTAAAAACTCCATTAAATGGGAGTAACATGTTCACCTGTTTAAAACTCCATTGAATGGGAGTAAAATATTCACCTGTTTTAGAACTCCATTAAATGGGAGTAAAATTTCAACTGTTTAAAAACTCCATTAATTTTGAGTAAAATAATCGCCTGTTTAAAAACTCCATTAAATGGGAGTAAAATATTCACCTGTTTAATTAATCCATTAAATGGGAGTAAAATATTCACCTGTTTTAGAACTCCATTAAATGGGAGTAAAATAATCACTTGTTTAAGAACTTCATTAAATGAGAGTAAAATAATCACCTGTTTAAGAACTCCATTAAATGGGAGTTAAATAATCACCTGTTTTAGAACTCCATTAAATGAGAATAAAATAATCACTTGTTTAAGAACTTCATTAAATGAGAGTAAAATAATCACCTGTTTAAGAACTCCATTAAATGGGAGTTAAATAATCACCTGTTTTAGAACTCCATTAAAAGCTCTCTTCCACTCGAAATCACAATCTGTTCCCTGGGGACTATAGAATTTACAATATTCCCAGTGTCCATCAGTTCCACAAAGTAAACTAAAAATACAAAACTTTTCAATTTAAAATTAATATAGTGGTAGGCGTATATATCAATACAGTGAAGAAAAATTTCGATGTCAATTTTGATTAAAATCAAATTGTTAAGCTTGTTTATAAACAAAACCTAATTTATTTATATAATCGCCTACTACTGTAGTTTCGAAGGATTTGACTAAATAATGATACACGTTTGCGTGAGCGCATTTACACTTGGATTTCTTTGCATCTTATATAATAAACCGTATAGATGCATTTTCGCTTCTTTTCCCACAATACTTTTTTGAAGACCACTGTACCATTTAACAAGGACCTGTTAGACAAGGCAATTCATTTAAAAAATGAGATGTTTGTGCAACTAAATAACTTATATTTAACATTTTCCATTATTTCCTCTGTAGAAAGATCTAGTATCGAAAAACTAATGTTGAATTATTAATGCTTTGTTGAAATTGATATGATAGAAGTTTTCTATTTCAGAATTTTATCTGACATGATACGTTTTAAACATTATGTGTTTTTGCCATCTCTAAAACCATTTGCAGATCAGCATCAAAATTAGTTTCTGTATTTCTTTATAAATATGATCTCCACATCTTTAAAACTTTTTGATCTCGACAAATGTAAACATCTTGTCTCTAAATCGTAAAATATGTTGATCTCCCAAATCTTTAAAAATCTTGATTTCCAGACTTGATTGAGATCAGCTTGACTTAGAAATTCCGATCTTCAACTTGTCTGATAGAGCCTAGGCTCTTGATGCTTTAGCGGAGAACATGATATGATCCGAATCAATATTCTTGACCCATCTAGGATTCAAGGGAAAAAAATTGGCACCGCAAAAATTCCATCACAAACAATGCAGGAAAAATGTTTCAAAAAGCCACATTAGAGAACTATGGTCAAGCAGAAATGCCTGAGTGGGAAGACCAAGCTTCCAAACATCAATGCTATAAAAAAATGAAAACAACTGTCAGTGAAAAAGTATCTTTTGAAAACGAAACTTTCTGGAGAGAACATACAGAAACACTCATAAAACAAGGACATTTTCTCTGCCTGGCAATGCTTGAAAAATCTGACATGATCTGGAAATCTTACATGTTCAATCTGAAGAAAGGTACACTAAAATTCCTACTCAACTCCTGTTTGGACACCCTGCCAACACAAACTAACCTTCTACAATGGGGAAAATCTGCATCAGATCTCTGTAAACTATGTCTACAGACAGGCGCTGAATTGCAAGGTAGAAGACAAGAAACTACAAACCATATTTTGAATGGCTGCAAGGTTGCACTACACCAAAAAAGATATACTTGGAGGCACAACAATCTTATTAAATATATAACTGGATTAATTGATATTGACCGATTTCTGATGTATGCCGACATCCCGTCCCATACCCTTCCAGGGGGAGGTACTGTTCCCCCCCACCTTTTTGTGACCGCAGAGAAACCAGATCTAGTAATTATCGATAGAATGGAGGAAAAGATGGATATTTTTGAGCTTACTGTCCCATTGGAAACAAATATCAAAAATGCCAACGCTCAAAAGATGAACAAGTATGAACATTTTATTACAGATATAACAACTAGGGATGTGTCTGTTCGTCCTTTTGAAATCGGCTCAAGAGGATATATCTCACCATCAAATAAGGCGATTCTAAAGAAACTGCATAAGTTCTGCAAACCCAGTGTTAGTTTCAAAGCAATGTGTGAAAATCTATCAAGCCTTGCTGTACTGTCATCATACCACATTTTTAGAAAATGAAAAACACTAGACTGGGACCAAGAAACCCCTTTTCTGAAAACCACCTCTGAATAGCTAAACTATACTCATGCTAAAAGTCTTGTATTGCACCTGTTTTGGCAAACCCTGTCAATTTTAAAATGCGATATCCAGAGAAAAGAGTTTTAGTTTGTAAACTTTTATATTGTTTAATGTAATTTTGCTTTAGACAAATATAAATGATAAATATATAACTGTTTTTATTAATTTCTTGAAAAATATAAAGTTAGTACAAGTTTTTAAAAGCCTGATTATTTCAAATTCAATTTTCCTACTCTCAAGAATTAAACTTTTATAGGAACTAAGAAAAAAAGTTTATTAAAGAAAGCTGTTTATTATTTTGGAGCAATTCATCTTTATTATACTAAGAATTTTTTTAGTGCAGGGTCGCATCCCATACCTCTAAACTATTCTGTTGGTGCGTACTGCAGTGATCTACCAGTATTTTTACAAAAAGAAAGTGGCTATTATAGGAGGATGCATTTTTTAATAACCATTTTTAAACTAAAAGTTTCGTATATTTTTCTGTTTACATTGATGGATTTTCAAACCAAAAAACATTTCCCCATTTTAACCTGCCATATACCTTCCCGTGGGGGATATCATGAGATACATGCAATATGAACTCAGAAATGTGCAATCTAGATATTAGAAAGAAGTTCTTCAGCTTAAGAGAATAAACATATTTCATCTTCAGTGTGAAAGATGTTAAGGGCGCCCAGATGCTCTATCAGTAGAAATAAAAAAGATATATTGAAAATGTCACCATAGTGATCTTCAAGCGAAAAATATTCCAGTAATCCAGTATTTCACAAAAAATGTGCAGCCGTTTTGACGTTTATTTTATTCAAACAATCAGTTAGACAGACAACGGGCAGCGGTAGCACATTTAAATTTCCAAGCTGTGTCAACCTTTCCGGTCCCAGTGTGTACTGTACCTAGCTCTATGTACAGGACTAGTCGGTGCAACAAGGTTGACGCGGTCAGACTTTATGCTTCATATAGGTTCAATTTACTTTAACTAAAGGGGCAGAGGTGCGTGAGACAAGCCAAATATAAATGTATTGATGTCCCAGCATTTTGTCTACTTCTATATATTTGTTTTGTCTAGATGCCAGGGCGCGTGTTTGTTATTTTGAGATGATTTAATCAAAAGACCCAATTTAAATAAAAATACAAAATAACATTCTTACATCGAAATTTTATCATGTTCCTTTATTGTATCCTAATTCAAAACATTCACCCATTGCAAATACACATAATTTTCTTTTTTTGAATTCATGATTTTCAGAGTGCACACTCTACAGAAAGTTACGAATATCTGCAAGCCGCAAGAGGTAAGATTAGTTTTAATCCTAAGTTCGTAGGTTAGGGTATTGTGTATTTAAAAAAAAGGAACAATCCTTTAAAATTTGAATAAAGAAAAGCCTACTGTTTCCCTGGTTGGTTTTTAACCAATAATCCCAACAAACCATAAAACTAAATCCTAATTCACTAAATATTATCCAGGGTAAAACAGGTACTATATGTACAGTGGCACCAAAAATTAAATAAATAGAATCCTTTTAAAGTTCTCCTTGTGTTATTCCCTTGCGTAATTAGAGATATATATGAGAAAACGAATCGTGAAAAAACATTAAGAAGAGGAAATGCAAGGAAAAAAGGCAGAAGAGAAGATGAAAAAAGGAACAAAAATACTGATAGACGAAAATATTGATAATAAAAAAAACATGAGTAAAAAAGCGCAGTATAATACAATTTAATTTTTTTATCCCCGCTGCCTTCCTCTTGGGTATGGACATGTCATAAACTTTTTTCATGATTACGACATCCATCTCAAAGAATCTGGCAGAAATGATTACAAAGAAGAAATCTCAGATATTAAAAAAATAAAATGATTGTTATAAAGGAATTGATTCTTTGTCACAAACTCAAATTTCTAAACCCTATATTTTTGCAACCTGAAGGTATGAACCTTTAATATTTCAAACTTAGATTAATTGATCCAACAGAATTCATAGTTTGAAATATTCAAGGTCTACGACACTGTGTTGCAAAGATGAAGGGATTACAAATCTGAGTTTGTGGCAAGGACTCAATTCCTTTATAAATTTTCATTATTAAACATTATTAAATAGTATAGAAATTAAAATTAAAATTGATTCAAATTTTTAAGTCAAGTTTTGTTTCCTAATTCTTTCTCCAGGTTGTGCTACAACCATACCAGGATCAATCTGAAAGCCCCGACTCCTCTTTATTTTTATTTTTTAAGTATCTCTAGGATTAATCTAAGCTTGAAAGGAACTAAATTATCAGGTTGGAAAATAACTGAGATGAAATGAAAATATGGAGAAATTAAGAATTTGAATTTGAAATCTTTCTCGAGTGTGCATTTTCAAATCGTAAAAAGTTGGATTTTTCTTTAAACTTCTGATGATAATATTTTCCATTTTAGTTGAGAGAAAACTTATTATTTAATTTCAATAAAATTATTTTGATCAAGTTTTTATCCAACTTTTACAAAAACTTCGTTTCGACTCAACAACCTTAAACTTTTCGGATTTTTAATAAATTGGTTTCATTAGCTTTAATTTATTTAAGCCAGGTAAGGAAACAGCTAAATCGTGTTTATTGGATAAAGAATTTCTGTCGCTTCGCACCACGTTTTGAATAAATCAAATTAAAACATTTGAATGAATGTCTAAAGAGTACAGTTCCTTGAGCATAGTGAATCCATTTAAACCGTTTAGAAATCCTGATTAAATATATATATATTTTTTTAAGAAAAAATATTTTCAAACACATTTTTTGGTGGAGAAAAAAGTGACTTTAGAAATCTAAACTACAAAAAAATAGCTATTTTATATTTTTTTCAAAAAACAGATTAATGGATTGAAATGCATATTTAAAAAGCTCTTTTTTGTTGTGTATCGATAAATATATATTTATATATTCCTAGAATGAGTAGAGAGAGTAAACCTGCTCCAAGCATGGTTTCACCTTACAGGATGAATCACACAATTTTATCAAGTCTTTGGTTTGGTTCCGGGTTAGATTCTCCTCCTCCTATAGTTCTCTATACTAGAGCATCACTATCTGAAATTAGATTCAGTTTTTCTTTTTTCCTATTTTTTCTTATTTTTTAATCTTTGAATTTAAAGGGAATGTTCACATAATTTCAAGTGACCCTCGGTTACAAAGTTACTAGGCCCTTTTTCTTTTTCTATTGTTAACATGTTCTCTTTGCATACATTGTAAAACAAATGCAAAAAAGTTCGCGGATTCTATAAAAAATACAAAATTTAGTTGGAGGCCGATTTTTTAATTTTGAACATCCATAAACCTTCCCTTGGGTCTTGTGAGGTCTAACACAAAATTTGGACCCAATCAGTTTGGTCGTTTTAACGTTGATTAGATACAAATAAACAAATTATATAGACAAGCAAAGTATATATTATATATAGATATGCTGTAAAACCTACGGTGATCAAGAGCGTCTCCTCTGCATCCTTTGAAGAAAATGTAATTTACAGAATTCTGCACCCCCCCCCCCCCTGTGCACATGCTGTACACTTTGAGCTTGTTATACCTCAAAGTGTACACACTGTACTAAACTATACAACTGTACTCTCACAAATAATTCAGTCTCAAGAAACCATGGTTAGAAAATTAAATCGTTTTTAGGATATGATCCTTAAGAGGAGTTTAGAAGTCCAAGAATATGGTCCCAAAAGAGTAGTTTAGAAGTCCATGGATGTGGTCCTAAAAGAGGAGTTTAGAAGTCTACAGAACCTGAACTAGGACATGGAGAAGACTCAGCTCTAAGAACACCGAGATATTGCAGTAAAAGTGTGTTAATTTCTTTAAAATTCCTATCAAATTTGTACTATAGTTTTCTCAAAATTGAATTATTTTAGATAAAACCAGATTTGACTAGAATAAATCACATATTCCTTGACATCTGCGAGTTATTTCTGTCCAAATCTTAATTCACAGGGTTTCTAAAACCGCCTTTGTTCTTAAGAAAGCATGATTTCCAACGGTTATACCCTTTAAGCCTTTATCTCAGTACTTTCTTTATCTCTTTGTCTTCGTTGCATAAATCCAGGGGTCAATTTAAAGAGAATCCAAAATTGGAAATTATTGAATTTGTGAAAGAAGAACGATTTCAAACTTTACGCCTTTTAAACTTTGCGACAAAGGGAGGGGGCGGAAACGACAGGGAATTGCAGAACTGTTGTAAATTAATTGAATGCGTAAATAGTAAATACCTCCCTCTAACTTTGGGCCCCCGGAATGCCAATTATACGTAGTTCATTCGTCAAGGTTTGATATAAATAAGTATTTGTAAATTGCATTTCAGTTCATTTGTCTTTTAATTAACAAGGGTAATTAATACAAGGGGGATGGGGTGGATGGTTTATATACACGCCCATCCTTCTAAGAATATATACCGACTTTCGTTTATGATATTTAAATCTAATTTTTTTAATTACAATCTGCTGATATACTGGTTTTCAGTTGAGCAATATTGCGAATTATTGAAGCTATTATTTAAATAATATGAATTCTACGGAATCAACTGGAATATCTTTAAAATGAGTCATACTAAACTATAACACCAGGAAGTTTAAAAATTTTAAAATCTAAACCAGAATTAACTCAATAAAATCAAAGAATCTTGCCAACTATACTTAATGTTGGAGATTAATTAGATTAAATGATTTTGGTTCTCACTGTATAATATATTTTAATAGTAATTGACAATTACAAAAATAAAACAAATATTCTCAACGTAAAGACATTTAGCAATAAAACAAATAACAGTTTCTCTTCTTAAATTTAGAAAATATTGTCCTTAATTGACACTGAGAAGGAGAAAGGAGAAACACTGATATAGGTGTAGGGGAGAGGGGGAGCCCGGCAGGAGAGGGGGGACGCGGGGAGATTGACCCCCTAATATGTACACCCCTGAATGCCAGTTCACCAACTTGGGTGCAGGATTTCCCGAATGTAATCTCACCCCCTTTTAACAGAATCCAAAATAAGGGAATTCCCGAGAAGTTTCCAAATGAAAAATTTAGGGAAAAAAAAACTTGAAACTGGTTTATTTAATGCCAAAGTAACTGCACTTTTCCCTATTTCGTTACAACCATAGACCTTAGCTATTGCAAACTATGCATTCTGATTGATCAAATAGTCTAAGTTAGTCTAAGTTACCAAAGATTTACACCATCAGGTTGTAAATGTAAAAAAAATATGAGAGGTTGTGACAAAAACTCTTATTTGCTTTAAACCGATTTAACTTACAAATTAGGAAAAGTGTGGTCCAGAAAGGTGTTTTGACTAAAAAGATCAAATATCTACTGTAGGTAGAAGGATGAATGTATGAATGAATGAACTACTAATGGTATGATAGTAATGGATGAACTACTGCAGGATGGTATGATAGTAATGAATGAACTACTGCAGGATGGTATGATAGTAATGAATGAACTACTGCAGGATAGAATAATAGAAGTGAATGAACTACTGCAGGATGGAATGGTAGTATCAAATGAATGAACTACTGCAGGATGGACTGATAGTAATACATGAATGAACTACTGCAGAATGGACTGATAGTAATACATGAATGAACTACTGCAGGATGGAATGATAGTAATAAATAAATGAACTACTGCAGGATGGAATGATAGTAATAAATAAATGAACTACTGCAGGATGGAATGATAGTAGTGAATGAACTACTGCAAGATGAAATAATAGTAATGAATGAACTACTGCAGGATGGAATGATAGTAATAAATGAATGAACTACTGCAGGATGGAATGATAGTAATGAATGAACTACTGCAGGGTGGAATGGTAGTAATAAATGAATGAACTACTGCAGGATGGAATGATAGTAATGAATGAACTACTGCAGGGTGGAATGGTAGTAATAAATGAATGAACTACTGCAGGATGGAATGATAGTAGTGAATGAACTACTGCAGTGTGGAATGGTAGTAATAAATAAATGAACTACTGCAGGATGGAATGATAGTAGTGAATGAACTACTGCAGGATGGAATAATATTAATGAATGAACTACTGCAAGATGGAATAGTAATGAGTGAACTGCTGCAGTATTGAATGATATTAATAAATGAATGAACTACTGCAGGATGGAATGATAGTAATACATGAACTACTACAGGATGGAATGATACTCCAATGAACAAAGAAATCTTAAAATCATGATTCAAACTTCAGCTGAGCAAAAAGTCAGGTTTACTTAGAACTGCATTGGCTTCGTTATCTATCTATGAGATATATTAAAAATAAAAAGCAAAAAATATTTAGATCTTAAAAGATTTATCAAATACTACATTAGGATGAGAACTAGAATGAGAACTAGGATAAGAACTAGGATGAGAACTAGGATGAGAACTAGAATGAGAACTAGGATAAGAACTAGGATGAGAACTAGGATGAGAACTAGAATGAGAACTAGTATGAGAACTAGGATAAGAACTAGAATGAAAACTAGAATGAGAACTAGGATAAGAACTAGGATGAGAACTAGGATGAGAACTAGAATGAGAACTAGGATAGAGAACTAGAATGAGAACTAGGATAGAGAACTAGAATGAGAACTAAGGTGAGAACTAGGATGAGAACTAGGATGAGAACGAGAGAACTAGAATGAGAACTAGAATGAGAACTAGGATGAGAACTAGGATGAGAACTAGGATGAGAACTAGGATGAGCATTAGGATGAGAAATAAGATGAGAACTAGAATGAGAACTTGGATGAGAACTAGGATGAGAACTAGAATGATGATCGAAAAAATTTAAATGAATTGTGGAGAACGTAGCTAGAAAGACCGGAAAAGCCTACTTGATTATAAACTAGTTTTCATCAAGAGTATTTACAGCAGACACTAATATCTACAGTGGTAAGCGTTTCTATCGATACAATGTAGACGAATTTTGTTTTTGATTTGCTTTTTTACAATATTATATTCAGTAGGAAAAATAAACAATAGAAGCTGCAAACCAAAAGGGATTTAATCTGATCTTTGTATACATGTTTATTTGTATATTCCTAATCAAGTTTGATAAAACCAATCATAAATTATACAGTTGACATCATTGTATTGATATAAACGCTAACCACTGAACTTTTTTTTGTCAATTGTCTCTAAATAAGTCTTCGGTCCAATGAAGGCCCTGAGAAATTGAAAGTGTTCCGCGCGCAAAGCACAAACTTTTTATTTATGTAGATGCCATTTTCTCTTTTAAAAATTACAATAACCAAAAGCTTCATATTATTCGTTTAATTGGGATTTTCAAATGAGCTTAGTACTCACTGACACAACACAGGAAATGATTGTCGGAAATTTCATTTTAGGATTTAAAAAAAGACATAAAAAATTATTTAAAAACTTTTCATTCTAATAACCCTCAAGGTTTAAAATAAATAAATATGACTTGATTTCTCCGTATAACTCAATTTTTCCAACCCTACCCATAAATCCTTGTAATACGAACCCTACCTACAAGTTAACTCAATCGAATATCTACATCTAAATATTCATATGTATGTATATGTATACAATTAGATTCTAATTAAGTACGTGTATAGCATATATGTATAAACTTGATGGAAAATTACCCAATCATTTGAATACACAATTGCTTTTACTTAAGAGAAATCTAACAGGAACAAATATTTCTATAAATTGTAAAAAAATCATAGATATAGATAGTTTAAATAAATGTCTGTTTTTATATTCAAGGTTGGGCAGGAAGGTCTGCTATAATTTCATGGTTGAAATATTTATCTGAAATCAAACTGAATCACTAGAGTAGAGAGAGAGAGAGAGTAGGAAGAACTGAGCTCTCCTTCTCTCCCAATCCACGACTGAAAGATTTTACAAAAACCAGTTCACTCTTCACTCTGTACTCTGCACTCTGTACTCTGCACTCTGTATTCTGCACTCTGTAATCTGCACTCTGTACTCTGCACTCTGTACTGTGCACTCTGCCACTAAACTTTATGAATAATATCGAATCCGTACCTTTAAAAGTTTACTTTTTTCTTCGTCAATTAATCGAGTTTTATCGAATATATAGTAACTGAAAACCATGTTATAATGAAACTATATAAATTGAAACGATGATTATATTTATTTATTGAACCTTGATCTATTCAATAGATAATACGTCAGCATTCATCCAACCATAGTATATATGCAAGCTACACAGTTTTGTAAAAAAGTCACCAACTATTGAGAACTTTGTTAATATTGACAGGTTGCCATACTTCCGTTTTCGGTACTACGTATCATGTCGATTTTTTTGGAAGCCATGCTCGTGAGGATTTTAAATAAAAGTTTAGTTTTAAAAATCTTTAATCTGACTTTGGTCACCGATCTTTATTTTTACATTAACGATAAAATATTTTCAGAAAATATTGTCATATCAAACAACGAGTTTATTCTAGAAACAATCACCGCTAAACAAATGTTCAGGGTGTCCCAAAAAATCATGGGAATTCAGTGACGAATTCGATATCGTCTTTTCAGATAATTCTTTGATTTAGTATAGTGATACCTACTGAGAAAGCTGTAATCTGTAAGAGTTTCGTCTGCTATCTTTACATTTTGTTTGTTTATGTTTTGACTGCAACCGGTTGTACTTAGTAAAACAAGAAAATTACAGTATACAAACAAAGTAAACTTGTCCGAATTCACTGTTCATCTTGGGAGACATTATAGACACATCTTTGCAGTCTTTTACCCTTTTCATTAAATAAACTCTAGCAGACATAATAATAATGGCTTTTGAAATTAGGTATTACAATGCTAATTCATAACAAAGACGATATCGAATTCGTCACTGAATTCCCATGTTTTTTGGGACACCCTGTAGATATTTTTCTACTGAATTATGACCCCATTAATCTAAGGAATAAGAAGACGACATTTAAGCAATGTGTTTTCGATACAAATGAGTTTTAAAATCATTTTGTTATGTGAAACGGGTCTGTGTACACTGCATACTTGCTGCAGTATTAATTCTATTATTTGAAATCAGAACTTGATAAATGCCTTCCTATTCCTGACTTTCATGGGTCTCACTGTATTACGTGCTAGGCTAGACGAGCTAGACACTCTAGTTTTACGATTTGTCCGATGGGACGCTTACATTGCACATTTAGCTTTTTTGAGTTTATTATCTCTGAGGAATTTGCGAAAAATATTATGAAAATAAACTGTTTTCAACCAAATACATAACTCCTTCTAATGGGTTCTCTAACAAAGAAGAGATGTAATAAATGTGTGTGAGAGGGTTTCCACACTGTGCATTCAATCTTTAGAAAGTATTAAGAAAATACTCAAACCAATTTATGGTTCGAGTTTAGAAATTGGATTGTTTTCAAAACCAGTTTATGTATGGATTGCATTGAAAATGCGACATAAATAAGGTAGATGTGCTGGGTTCTGAAAGAGTTTCCAATTTCCTTCTTTAATGTACATTTTTCTTTCAATTTCCGTTTCTATTTTGCGTCTATTAATAGACAATTTTTTAACAAGAACCATCCGGTTCGATTCCATCTAGAAACTAGGAATAGGATGCGTTAGATGAATTTTAGCGAAAAAGTGGACTGCAATCAAAGTGTTTTGTTTGCTAAAAGTATTAAGTAGTAATCTCTGTTGGTATGTTTTTTGTTTGTGTAATCATAACTCATGAACCTTTTGACCGATTTGCCTCAAACTTTGATTGAATAACGCGATTCACGTGGTTCACTGGAATGGTTAATTTGGTTAACAAATTCAATGTTGAGTGGGGTACTTTGTTTTATTCTTTAATAGATAATTTTTTTTTTTGGCAAAGATGGATTCCTAGCTTGTACATATAATAAAGCTCTTCGCTAACATTTATGTATAAATATTTGTATATATATGTTAGCTGTAGCTGGCTAAACGGCTGGACCAAAATGGCTGAAATTTTTTGGGGAACCCATGGGTTTCCCGTTGTTGACGGATGTATAGCAAGAAACTATAGATAAAGATGTTGAACCCCCGTCTCAAAAAATCGATAACAAAGAATTCTCTTTATTTCCTGAAATAAAATACATGTATAGTTAACTTGGACAAATATTATAATAAATGTTTGTAATGAAAAAATTCTTACGATATAATAACTGATGAAACAGGTTATCAATAATTGAACAGTACTAAAAGACGTTTTAAACTTCTGTAATAAATAACAGTTTAATTATTAACGAAGATCACAAATTCTTTATATGAAAATATTCTTTGTTTAGCTTTTGAAAATGGGTTCACAATACTCTCGGTTGTTTACGACTCCGTCAAGGGAGAAGAAAGAAAAGGAGGTTAAAATTATTTGGTTTGGTGTGTCTCCATGAGGGGATTTATGTTAAAGACGACTTTACGCGGAGGCCTTATTTTTAATGGTTGACACCCGTGCCCATGGGTTAACACAAGCAAAAAAATATTCGATTTTTATTCTATTGAATTTTTAAATCCCAAGGCAACGCCGAGCACTTCAGCTAGTACAACACGTATTTGTTGAGAATTCATTTTTTTAAAGGAATTGAGTTTTGTAACACACTCTGATTTTCTAATCCTTATATTGTCCCAACCAGATGGCGAAGACTTTAGATATTTCAATCTATGAATTCTGTTAGCTCACCTGATCCAAGTTTGAAATATCAAATGTTTACAACATCAGGTCGCTAAGATATTGGAATTAGAAAATTTAAGTTTGTGGCAAAAGTTCAATTCCTTTACAAATTAAAGAATGATTGTATGAATATCAAAAGTCTTGAGTTCAATTTTGCAATGTATCATCTGCAGAGTAAGGTATTAGGTTTCAAGTGTATTGTTTACTTGAATTCCGACCTAGCAGATTTCAGAACTTGTCTAATAATAACAATATCATCAATACAGTTTATTTAACTAAAAAAGATGAAGTAATTTAATAAGATGAAGTAATGCAATATGCTGAAGTAATGTAATAAGATGAAGTATAAAGGTAATAAGATGAAGTAATGTAATAAGATGAAGTATAAAGGTAATACGATTAAGTAATGTAATAAGATGAAGTATAAATGTAAAAACATAAAGATATGTAATAAGATGAAGTAGTGTAATAAGATGAAGTAATGTAATAAGATGAAGTAATGTAATAAGATGAAGTATAAAGGTAATAAGATTATGCAATGTAATAAGATGAAGTATAGTATAAATGTATAAACATAAAGAAATGAAATTAGATGAAGTAATGTCATAAGATGAAGTATAAAGGTAATAAGATAAAGTAATTTAATAAGATGAAGTATGAATTTAATAAGATAAAGTAATGTAATAAGATGAAGTATAAAGGTAATAAGATTAAGTAATGTACAGATGAAGTATAAAGGTATAAGATTAAGTAATGTACAGATGAAGTATAAAGGTATAAGGTTAAGTTAAGTACAGATGAAGTATAAAGGTAATAAGATTAAGTTATGTAATAAGATGAAGTATAAAGGTAATAAGATTACGTAATGTGCAGATGAAGTATAAAGGTAGAAGATTAAGTAATGTACAGATGAAGTATAAAGGTAATAAGATCGAGAAATGTAATAAGATGAAGTATAAAGGTAATAAGATAAAGTAATGTACAGATGAAGTATAAAGGTAATAATATTAAGTAATGTACAGATGAAGTACAAAGGTAATAAGATTAAGTAATGTACAGATGAAGTATAAAGGTAATAAGATTAAGTAATGTAAAGATCAGGTATAAATGTGATAATATGAAGTATAAATGTGATAAGATAAATATAATTAGATGAAGTATAATTGTAATAAGATGAAGTAATTTAATAAGATAAAGTAATTTATTATGATGAAGTTTTGTAATAAGATAAATAATTTAATAAGATGAAGTAACTATAGATAAGATGAAGTAACTATAGATAAGATGAAGTAACTATAGATAAGATGAAGTAACTATAGATAAGATTAAGTAATTAGATTAAATAAAGAAATTTAATTAGATAAAGCAATTTAAAAAGATGAAGTAATTTAATAGAATGAAGTAATTTAATAAGATACTGTAATATAATAGAATGAAATAATTTCATAAAATTAAGTAATTTAGTCAGATGAAGTAATTTAATAAAACGAAGTAATTTAATAAGATGAAGTAATTTGATAAGATGAAGAAATTCAATAAGCTGAAGAAATGTATTATTATGAAGTAATGAGATAAGATGAAGTAATTTAAAAAGATTAAGTTATTTAATAAAATAAAAAAAATTTAATAAGATGAAGGATGTATAGAAAAGTTGAAGTAACTATAGATAAGATGAAGTAACTATAGATAAGATAAAGTAACTAAAGATAAGATGAAGTAACTATAGATACGATAAAGTAACTATAGATAAGATGAAATAACTATAGATAAGATTAAGTATCTACAGATAAGATGAAGTATCTATTGATAAGATGAAGTAGCTATAAATAAAATTAAGTAACTATTGATAAAATGAAGAAACTATAGATAAGGTAAAGTAACTATAGATAAGATAAAGTAACTATAGATAAGATAAAGTAACTATAGATAAGATGAAGTAACTTGATAATATTAAATTCATGGTGCTCTTACATATATTTTATTTCCTAGACTTTTAGATAAGTGTGAAATTATAGTTTACTCAATAATAAAGCTCAGATTTAAGCAGAACGAAAGTCTCCTTTTTTCAATGTTTCAATGTGAAACGACGCTGAAGAATTTTTAACCATGATTAGGAATGATTTAGAACATTTCTATTGGGTGGATCAGAAAGGTTGGCGGGTTGAATTTGGCCCCCAATGTTTTTAGAAAATGAATTTTGGCTAATGAAAATTTAAACATAACTTCCTAGTTTACTAAATGATATTTATGCAAACACATTAAAATAAACTATCCAAGGTACGTTGTACACAGCAACCCTGATAAAAATGTACTTATACAGTGTCCCGAGTATTGATGTCCGAGGATGGGTTAGTGAGATGAGGAAAAAGGCAGAAGGATGTCGACAAGGATTTAGATGTAGGATTCAGAGAAGCTCAACTGTGGTGGGCCATGTATAAAAGGTTATGGATAAAAGGCACTCCTCTCTCTTGGAAAATAAAGATAGTCCTCAAAATCTAGCATCTAATTTTTGAAACAAGGGGCTGAAAGGGTTTCAGAACACGATTTGGATGTATTTGAGAAAAAATATACTGGAGTTTAAAAAAAAAGCTAGGATATTCAAGATATCAGATGCTGCCCAAACCTGATACTGGAGACGCTGATCTTTACAGACAGCTCTTCATTTATCTGGAGCAGCTAGAAGATCTAGTCAGACTCAGGACTCCAGGAGCAAAAGCTGAACCTGATACTGGGGACGCTGCTCTTTACAGACAGCTCTTCATATATCTGGAGCAGCTAGAAGTTCTAGTCAGACTTAGGACTCCAGGAGCAGAAGCTAAACCTGATACAGGGGACACTGCTCTTTACAGACAGCTCTTAATATATCTGGAGCAGCTAGAAGATCAAGTCAGACTTAGAACTCCAGGAGCAGAAGCAAAACCTGATACTGGGGACGCCGATCTTAACAAATAGCTCTCCACGTATCTACTAAAGAGGAACAAGATGATCTTGATACAGGAGATGCTGCTCACTACAGACAGCTCTGTACAGGCCTGTTGTAGAAGCAGCTGAGGAACCAAGCAACTCTAGGAGTAGCTTTAGCAACAAACAGCTGACATAGCAGAGACTCTAGGAGCCTAGCAGTTCCGGTAATGAACAGCTAACATATCAGAGTATCTAGGAACAGCTTCAGTAATAAAGAAAGAGTAGCTGCTAACATTGCAGTGTAAGAGGTACTGGACTGTAGCAGCTAAACAAGATATCGAGTTGGGGAAGCTGCCGAGATAGATACAGAACTAGAGCAGCGAAAACAATATATTGAAGTTGAGGTAGCTGCTCAGACAGACACTGAACTGGAACAGACGAACCACAATTCCGAGGATACCATAGGAACCTGATTTAACAAGAATAAACATAAACAGATGTATCTAGATCAATAAACTGAAAAGCTATTAAATCCCATTCATTCATACATTGCAAGATATATCTTAACATATGAGAGAGAACATTATTGGGATTTAAGAAACGAAGTTATACCGGGACCAAGAGAAAGACATTTGTACACGCCCTTTCTCTGAGGGAGCAAATGATTGATCTCGAAACCCCGAAGATGTATGTCTGTAATAGTAATCAATAGAATATAGCGGTAATCATTACAAGTATACAAATGTTTATATATCTTTTTGCAGTTTAATATTTTCAAATATTTTGACGAGTGCTCATATAAGATAAGATAAATATTTAATTCATCACATTCATTATGATATGATATATTTCAATAAATCAAATAGTTGTTATCAAGATAAGATTTATTTTGAAAAATCACACAAAATAAAATTACATATATGTTGTTATTTGCAAGAAAAAATATGATTATTGTTAGTAACTGTATGTACAATTACATTGCTGTAAAAATGGTGGCATACAAATAAATCAAAAAATCAAACTGTACATTACGAAGCTATATACAAGTGTACATTGCTGCAAAGATGGCGCATGAAAATAAATCAATAATCAAACTGTACAGTGTATATAGCTGTAAAACTAGTAGATGAATCATTACTGCAAAATTTATGATAATTATAAAAGTAAACCTAAAAATCAAAGTGTACATCAAAAACCTGTGCATAAAAACAAAGAACATTAAATGGCTAATGTACATTTAACGCATCATAGAAGTTTAATGCATGATCATAGATGTCTACATACTGTACATCTAATGCATCCTAGCTGAACAATGTTGTGCATACGCAGTTTGGTCTCCGAACCCTCTAACTTTTCCTCCGCCGCAGACGCAAAATCCGCAGGGTATCAATCCTTTCGACCTTAGATACTTCGGCCATACTTTATCTCGGTCCGCCTCAACCCTTACATTAATATCAGTATATTATCTATATATATAAAGTAGGAACCTTTGCCTGTTTGTGTTTGTCATAACTCAGGAACCCCTTGACATATTAACATCAAATTTTTTAAGGGGACCCCGAGAATGTTCTTAGTTTAAAAAGATCTATGGGTGGGTTGAATTATAGAAAAAACATAGATTACAAGGAAAGCTGGGTTCCCTACATAGAGAATAGAATATAATATAGAGAGGAATTTACTAGAAAAAAGTGTAAAACGGCCATTTTGTTGTACTGTTTCCATACTGCAGGTGTACTTCACATATTTATGCTATATAACCTGTTGGGCCCTGGAATATCATTTTATAGAAAATCTAAAATTATTGTTAAAAGAAAACCAAATTATGAAATAGGCTGGTTTCATAATTGATTAATGATCATTTCACATAGACTCTATGCCTTCCACTTTACAAACGATGATTTTCCGTTATAACTATAAATCAAATGATGTTTTTATTCACCTAATTCATTATAAAGTTTTTTTAACAGCTTTAAAAATTTCGAAATTGAAATGAATAGTCTAGGGAACATACTGTATTAATGTACTCTACTGCATATAATTTGTGAAAATTTACATGATTTGTACACTTTGAACTCCCTTTCAGGCTGAAAGGGACTGAAAATATTCATACCGAGAGATTCTTTTAATTCCTCTCTATAAATTCTATTCTCTATGGTTCCCTAGCTAATTTTTCATGAATATAAGTTGTTATCTTGTTGAAAAATCTAATTTTCATGAATCCTCATTTATTTGCAACCTGATGGTGTAAACCTTATAAATTTCAAACGCAGTTATTTGAAATATCAAAGGTCTACGATATCAGGTTGCACTGATATAAGGATTAGAAAATTAGAGTTTGTGACAAGTTTTCAGTTCATCAGTCTTGTAATGTGTACGTTTGTATGATACAAATTCAAACATATCACGGTCGAACTAAATGAGCCAAACATTATATGCACTGCAATTTGGTTGTGCATTAAGAATTCCATTCCCTTGGTGGATGAATTGTATATTTACTTATAAACTTGTAATTTATGCAATGCGTAATATATATTTAATAATTACAAAGAAATTGAGTCTTTGTCACAAACTCTGATTTTCTAATCCCTATATCTTTGAAACATGCTGGATATGCTTTGATATCAGATATAGGGATTAGAACATGTTAGTGACAAAGAATTAATTACTTTACTAAAACATAAAAGAAAATAAACAGAGCTACCCAAAGCCAATCTGATCCTTGCCAATTGTGCTTAATGGATTTTCTAGATTTTGATGTTCTGAATACAATTGTGTTAAACCTGTGAGAATCCACGGCATGTTGTGCAGCTCCGTGACTGTTGAAGAACTTTCTCTCACAGATATTCAGAGGGCACTGGAGAACCCTCTCCTCGTTCTCCTCCCTGTCCATTATCGCCTTCCTCCCCTTCCTTTTATTCTTCTGCTTTTTCTTCCCATCCTGACCTAAACACAGTAGTTAAATATATTTTTTTAACAATTTTCAAATCACTTACCGTGCACAGCTTTAGCATGATCTAGACTTCCGTTAACAGTAGAGAAGATTTTTCGGCATTTATTCTCTTCACATGGATATCTTTTCTCTATGTCATCAGGGTTGGTTCTTCTCAGATACTTCCCTGTATCCGTCTTCACCTTGATGCTACAGATCCTATTCATTATATTCAGATCCGGGAAGAATAAATCCGGGAGTTTATCATCCTCCAGATAATCCGCGAGCGCATCCCGAACATCAAAATATCGGTTCTCCAGATTACAGGGAGCCCAGTAGCTCTCGTCTGGGAACTTGAAGACCTCCCAAAGGCCGGCATTCTTGATCGCGTAGGACCAAATCTTGGCGAACGGACCACCCTTTATATCCCTCTCATGCTTCAGCAGACGAATTGAAGCTTTTAGGCTCGGTTTCCCTGCCATCATTTTCCGAGCCATTTGAGGGAAATCAATCTAGAATAAATATACAATTCTGCAAGATGTACTCAACAAATATGATGTGTGGCTATCTAGGATTATATATATATATATGGGTACCAAGATTTACTCAACAAATATGATGTGTGGCTATCTAGGATTATATATAAGTCTTAAAAGAATAATTGAAA
The DNA here is from genome assembly GCF_000591075.1 of Eurytemora carolleeae. NCBI lineage: Eukaryota > Metazoa > Arthropoda > Copepoda > Calanoida > Temoridae > Eurytemora > Eurytemora carolleeae. Next base: position 213,856 of record NW_019396232.1, on the reverse strand, counting down.
AGCGAAATCCGATAAAAAATTGAGCCAAAAAAAAATATTTTTTCTAATAATTTTTCTTTGTAACTTTATGGTGTAAACCTTAAGTCAAAATTAGTTTATTTGACCCAACAAGTTTCAAAAGTCTAGGTTCTACGACAAATGTAGCAAAGTGCAGATTGGAAAATTACAATTTGTTACAGCTCCTTCAATAAACCTTTTCAGAAACAAGACTTATTCTTTGTTACCTGGAATAGTTCCTTGTTTACAACTGGTAAAGCGACCGCTAAACATTTCTCCTCGACAATCCCAACCCTCTCCTGGACCTGGAGAACCCTGTTCCTGGTTGCATCTGGAAGGATACTAATCGGAATCTCGAATGCTGGAACCATATCTATCTCCATTCTATCCGTACATATTCCTCCCCAGGTTGGAGTAATGTTGAGGGTGTAAGGATTGTTTATAGATCTGGTTACTTCAACCACTTGTCCATCATCTAGCAAGACATGGTTTTCAAGCTTAGCTAGAGCCCGGTCTGCTGCTCTCTGGAGGACCTGGAGTAAATTAATTTTAATTTTGAAACTAGTTCACTTTCACATTTAAAATAATAAAATGAGAAGCATAATTCATGCTTACTAGGCTTTTAAGGCGCTTCGCGCCCATCTTCTATTTGAATTGTGAACACGTTCTTTTTGTTTACATTTTAAAACAAAGAAAATTTTTTTTTTGCGGATTTAAAAAAAAAATCTCGGATTTTCAAGAATTTAAATTTTTTTACAAAATTAAAAACCTTTAAAACACATTTTTTAAAATTTTTCTCATTCATAAATCTTCCCTGTGGTCACGTGATGTCCCACAACAAATTTGGGCCCGATCGGTTCAGCCGTTTTGACGTTTATTGGATACAAACAAACAAACAGACACCCAAACAGACAGACAAGCCAAATTTATACTTAGATATTATGTTCAGGATTAGAAAACTAAAATCATTTATTTTTTAAACACAATAAAGCTTTTTTAAATTTTTTAGTTTTTATTTAAAAGTAATTTAAACCAAAACTAAAAGATATTTATTCATTGTAATAAGACTATTTTAACACAAGATGAACTTTATTGATATGATAAATAATATTATTTTTGTTCTAATTATTATATAAATGTTTTGAATTTAGTAAAAACAGAGAGTTCTGGTATTTCCCTCAGAAAAATAAAACTAATTCATTTTTGACTTAAACTTAGATTTTGTTAACCTGAAAGGCATCTACAGGGTTGAGAATGTTCTTGCTTCTCTTGATTCTTTGAAAGGACGGATCTGAGGTTTCTAATCTCATGAAGTGAGGCTTCTTGTCTTCTCTTTTAGTAATCCTGATAAATTATAAAGAAGGTATAATTATGGATTCGGTATTCAGTATTTTATCTGACAGAATTCATAGTTTGAAATATCTAAGGTCTACAACATTGGATTGTATAGATATAGGGATTACAAATTCAGGGGTTGTAACAGATACTCAATTCCATTACTGATTTTTTCTTAAGGAAACACTTAACAAATTCCTGATTTTTATTTGGAAGAAACATACTTTTTAACATCCCTTTATATGTTTGAGGAAATACCGTCAAAATCTACATATTTGATATATTTCCTTAACAAAATCTACATATTTGATATTTCCCTAACAAAATCTTGTGTACTTACGCACATATTTGATATATTTCCTTAACAAAATCTACATATTTGATAATTCCCTAACACAATCTACGTCTTTGATAATTCCCTATTTAAATCTACATATTTGATATTTACCTAACAAAATCTATGTATTTGATATTTCCCTAACAAAATCTACATATTTGATGTTTCCCTAACAAAATCTACATATTTGATAATTCCCTAACACAATCTACGTCTTTGATAATTCCCTATTTAAATCTACATATTTGATATTTACCTAACAAAATCTACATATTTGATGTTTCCTTAACAAAATCTACATATTTGATATTGCACTAACAAAATCTAAATATTTGATATTTCCCTGTAATAAATTCTACACAGTTGATGTTTCCCTAATAAAATCTAAATATTTGATATTTCCCTAATAAAATCTACATATTTGATATTTCCCTAAAAAAATCTACATATTTGATATTTCCCTAAAAAAATCTACATATTTGATGTTTCCCTAACAAAATCTACATATCTGATATTTCCCTAACAAAATCTACATATTTGATGTTTCCCTAACAAAATCTAAATATTTGATGTTTCCCTAATATAATCTCCCTAGTGCATGAGGAGGTGGGTGGGGGGGGGGGGAGAGGAAATATCCTAAAACTTTACACCCCATACCACAGCATTTAAAGGGAAGATACCTGATATCCTCGGGAGTACGGAACACAAGGTTGAGGTCACACTCTTGCTTCCTTCCGGTCTTCAGCTTCTCATACTGACTTCCTCCATAGTGAATCTTCTTAAACATCTCACTAATAGTAAACATATTCATTCATTCATCCTTATACTTCTCATTTATTTACTTATTATTATAAGTGTGGTAACTGGTAACCAAACAAATTGGACTCGTTTTCTTTCTTTAAGGATTCATTTTTTAGTAATTTTAATTTCTAAAATATACCTGAATAATTCAGATCAGACTTGAAAAAGAAAAGAGAAAAAATAAACCAAGATTTTGTGTAAACAAGGATTAAACTGCTTTGAAACTGTTAAAATTATTATAAAAGAATTTGTTCCTGAAGTCTCTATCCTCCTTCATGACCTCGACCACCTGGTCAATGACCTCGACCCTGATCCTAGTGAAGGTCTGCTTCTCAACCTTTGACAGGGACATCTCACCCATCACCTCCTGAATACAATTACATAAATACATTAATAAGATATTATAAAAAATTCACCGGTCAGTAGGTCCGGACTACAAGAACATGGATAATCATTTTGTTAATCTAAAATATACCATAAATTCATGTAGACAGAAGTGGAAGGTTAAATTAATGCGACAATTCTGCACTGATACGACTTTGGGGCCACGGAGCTCCTCTCACAATAATATACGAAAAAGTATTAATAATCAACACGACCATTCGTATTCAGAGTATCTCTGTAACTAACTATATTTAGGTCTATCAATACAGGTAAAATTAGACCGACCGGCAGTCAGATCATTGATCTTTATAGGTTAGCATATAACAGTGTACAAACATATAGTAATAAAATTATATTATATTTATTAAACACTTCCCCCCCCCTCTAAAAAGATTGTTTGAAGTCAGACTGAAAAGAGCATTAAAATAACGCATGCTTAATTTGGCCTTCTGCACTGAAGATAACATAAAGAAAATTATAAAAATAGTTTTCTAATCATATTAATATTATTCTAATCACATTATAATTAGACAATGATAATCGGAACAAAAATAATATTGATTTCTCCTGTATTCTCCTGTATTCTCCTGTATTCTCCTGTATTCTCCTGTATTCTCCTGTATTCTCCTGTGTTAAGAGATACTACAATTTAAAAAAGACTATTATATTTGCAATTGAACCGAAATTAACCCTTATTCCACACTTTTTTAATTTATCTTCCCATTTTAATGAATAATTATATTCTTCTTTACTTTTAAGTTGCATAATTTAAACTTTATACTTTCAATACGTTAACTAGCTGATGCAACAGGTGTTTTTTTTATCATCATAATACCTGAAATAATAAACACATTTTATGAATCATTAAATTGTTATCGTAAAATGTTTTATCTATAAGCATTCTATTCTATCTGTAAACACCACATGGTGTAAGGATTGCGACGAAACAACATGCATGAAATTAGATGATTTAACACGTTCAAGGTTCAACATATATCGTACAGCACGAAAGATAAGCGAGGAAAACCTTTTTAAAGTTTTTTTCTCTCTTTGAAAGAAAGAAGCCAGATTTATTAAACCTCATACAAAATGGAGGAAAAGAATTTCTGAGGACAATTGTTTTCAAGAAAATTTATATTCCTGGTGATTTAAGTAATGTATATATCCTCGGGGTAATAATAATATAAAAATACCTGTAAATTTTCATCGTAAACTGTCATATTGAACTGAATTGGATGAATGGATGAAAGCCTGAATTAGAATGTTTCTACTTTACAACCTCTCTCTCCAGTTTCACTTGTTTAACTGAGCTGGGGCCTGGCCTGGGGTGAAAGAACTAAACTACTTTAAACTAAGGTCAGCAGACGGTGTTTCACCGTTAGACCTTAACCCTATACGTAGAGTAGAGAACATTTCATCATCTTTTCTAGAATATTCTATAGACACTTTTATGTTGCTACCCAGACAAAATACAGGCCAGACCAAACAATAAATATAAATTATAGCTATGAGTTGGTTTAACAAGTAGAGCGGGGGTAGGGGGGAGGGGAGATGGGTTGGTGTTAATTTTAAAACAGGAAATCACTGCACCTCCATTATTTAGAGGAACATTTCATAATTTATCCACAAATCATATCAACACATATTTCTACTTTCATGAACTCAGACAGGAAAAAATACACAAAATTTTTTTTTAACCGAATTGTTTTTTAACTAGAATGTAATACCTGGATGGTAATGCAACGGATAATTAAGCATTTCTGTTCTGTACTATTTCTTTCTTTTAATTTATGAATGATGAAACCCTTGATTGTATAATATTTAACTAATTAAGCTATTTTATTCAATTATTAAAACCACTGTATCAGTGTATACTGTATATATTTCAAGTATTGAAAACCCTACCTTTCAAGAATTGAAACCCCTACCTAAGCGGAAGCATATATTTCAATTATTGAAACCCCTGCATATATTTCAATTATAGAAACCCCTGCATATATTTCATTTATTGAAACCCCTGCTTATGTTTTAAATATTGAAACCCCTGCATATATTTCAATTATAGAAACCCCTGCATATATTTCAATTATGGATACCCCTGCATATATTTCAATTATAGAAACCCCTGCATATATTTCAATTATGGATACCCCTGCATAAATTTCAATTATACAAACCCCTGCATATATTTCAATTAAAGAAACCTGAAACCCCTGCATATATTTCAATTATAGAGACCCTTGCATATATTTTAATTATAGAAACCCTTGCATATATTTCAATTATAGAAACCCCTGCATATATATCCATCCGTGTTTATATTCTACTTTTAAAATGTGCGAAGAAACCTAGATTCAAATTTGATCCTTTGAATCTGGATCTAGTTTCGTTTCAATAGTTTAGTTGAGTTGAGTGCATATTTCTTCTATTTCGCTCGCAAGGCTTTTAGATGTAAATCCTGTTACACTCAAAGGGTTTAACAGACAAAGCGAAAGGACATTAAACTTAAGTTTATTTGATTTTGGTTTAAAATTTAGTTTTTTTGTAAGAGCTTTTACCGGGGGTAAAGAATGTTTATGATACCCTGATATGCAAAGGTTATGAAATTAAAACTAGATACGACCTCGCCAAATCATAATTGCGTATAAAAGAAACTGTATTCTCCTTAATTCTCCTGTATTCTCCTGTATTCTCCTGCATTTTCCTATATTCCACTGTATTCTCCTGTATTCTCCTGTATTCTGCTGTATTCTCCTGTATTCTCCTGTATTCTCCTGTATTCTCCTGTATTCTCCTGTATTCTCCTGTATTCTCCTGCATTTTCCTATTTTCCCCTGTATTCCCCTGTATTCTCCTGTATTCTCCTGTATTCTCCTGCATTTTCCTGTATTCTCCTGTATTCTCCTGTATTCTTCTGTATTCTCCTGTATTCTCCTGTATTCTCCTGTATTTTCCTGTAATCTCTTGTATTCTCCTGTATTCTCCTGTATTCTCCTGAATTCTCCTGAATTCTCCAGTATTCTCCTGTATTCTCCTGTATTCTCCTGCATTCTCCTGAATTCTCCTGTATTCTCTTGTATTCTCTTGTATTCTCTTGTATTCTATTGTATTCTCTTGTGTTCTCCTGTATTGTCCTGTATTCTCCTGTATTCTCCTGTATTCTCCTG